>NC_092090.1:757055-777055 GCF_045679555.1 Salvelinus alpinus | reverse complement strand
TTTATGTTATACTGTACTATACAGGTCAGGAACAACGGAGACCGAGCTAGCTGTGCGATACTTTATGTTATACTGTACTATACAGGTCAGGAACAACGGAGACCGAGCTAGCTGTGCGATACTTTATGTTATACTGTACTATACAGGTCAGGAACAACGGAGACCGAGCTAGCTGTGCGATACTTTATGTTATACTGTACTATACAGGTCAGGAACAACGGAGACCGAGCTAGCTGTGCGATACTTTATGTTATACTGTACTATACAGGTCAGGAACAACGGAGACCGAGCTAGCTGTGCGATACTTTATGTTATACTGTACTATACAGGTCAGGAACAACGGAGACCGAGCTAGCTGTGCGATACTTTATGTTATACTGTACTATACAGGTCAGGAACAACGGAGACCGAGCTAGCTGTGCGATACTTTATGTTATACTGTACTATACAGGTCAGGAACAACGGAGACCGAGCTAGCTGTGCGATACTTTATGTTATACTGTACTATACAGGTCAGGAACAACGGAGACCGAGCTAGCTGTGCGATACTTTATGTTATACTGTACTATACAGGTCAGGAACAACGGAGACCGAGCTAGCTGTGCGATACTTTGTTATACTGTACTATACAGGTCAGGAACAACGGAGACCGAGCTAGCTGTGCGATACTTTATGTTATACTGTACTATACAGGTCAGGAACAACGGAGACCGAGCTAGCTGTACGATACTTTATGTTATACTGTACTATACAGGTCAGGAACAACGGAGACCGAGCTAGCTGTGCGATACTTTATGTTATACTGTACTATACAGGTCAGGAACAACGGAGACCGAGCTAGCTGTGCGATACTTTATGTTATACTGTACTATACAGGTCTATGAATCGATACTTTATATTTAACATCTCTATGATACTATACTTTATACTATACAGTTCTATGATACTATATATTATACTATACAGTTCTATGATACTATACTTTATTATACTATACAGTTCTATGATACTATATATTATACTATACAGTGCTATGATACTATACTTTATTATACTATACAGTTCTATGATACTATATATTATACTATACAGTGCTATGATACTATACTTTATTATACTATACAGTTCTATGATACTATATATTATACTATACAGTGCTATGATACTATACTTTATACTATACAGTTCTATGATACTATATATTATACTATACAGTGCTATGATACTATACTTTATTATACTATACAGTTCTATGATACTATATATTATACTATACAGCTCTATGATACTATATATTATACTATACAGTGCTATGATACTATACTTTATACTATACAGTTCTATGATACTATATATTATACTATACAGTGCTATGATACTATACTTTATACTATACAGTTCTATGATACTATACTTTATTATACTATACAGTGCTATGATACTATACTTTATACTATACAGCTCTATTATATTATACTATACAGCTCTATTATATTATACTTTATTATACTATACAGTTCTATGATACTATACTTTATTATACTATACAGTTCTATGATACTATATATTATACTATATAGCTCTATGATACTATACTTTATACTATACAGTTCTATGATACTATACTTTATTATACTATACAGTTCTATTATACTATACTTTATTATACTATGCAGTTCTATGATACTATATATTTGACTATACAGTTCTATGATACTATATATTATACTATACAGTTCTATGATACTATACTTTATTATACTATACAGTTCTATGATACTATATATTATACTATATAGCTCTATGATACTATACTTTATACTATACAGTTCTATGATACTATATATTATACTATATAGCTCTATGATACTATACTTTATACTATACAGTTCTATGATACTATATATTATACTATACAGTTCTATTATACTATACTTTATTATACTATGCAGTTCTATGATACTATATATTTGACTATGCAGTTCTATGATACTATATATTTGACTATACAGTTCTATGATACTATATATTATACTATATAGCTCTATGATACTATACTTTATACTATACAGTTCTATGATACTATATATTATACTATATAGCTCTATGATACTATACTTTATACTATACAGTTCTATGATACTATATATTATACTATATAGCTCTATGATACTATACTTTATACTATACAGTTCTATGATACTATATATTATACTATACAGTTCTATTATACTATACTTTATTATACTATGCAGTTCTATGATACTATATATTTGACTATGCAGTTCTATGATACTATATATTTGACTATACAGTTCTATGATACTATATATTATACTATATAGCTCTATGATACTATACTTTATACTATACAGTTCTATGATACTATATATTATACTATACAGTTCTATTATACTATGCAGTTCTATGATACTATATATTTGACTATGCAGTTCTATGATACTATATATTTGACTATACAGTTCTATGATACTATATATTATACTATACAGTTCTATGATACTATATATTATACTATACAGTTCTATGATACTATATATTTGACTATACAGTTCTATGATACTATATATTTGACTATATAGCTCTATGATACTATACTTTATACTATACAGTTCTATGATACTATATATTATACTATATAGCTCTATGATACTATACTTTATACTATACAGTTCTATGATACTATATATTATACTATATAGCTCTATGATACTATACTTTATACTATACAGTTCTATGATACTATATATTATACTATACAGTTCTATTATACTATACTTTATTATACTATGCAGTTCTATGATACTATATATTTGACTATGCAGTTCTATGATACTATATATTTGACTATACAGTTCTATGATACTATATATTATACTATATAGCTCTATGATACTATACTTTATACTATACAGTTCTATGATACTATATATTATACTATACAGTTCTATTATACTATGCAGTTCTATGATACTATATATTTGACTATGCAGTTCTATGATACTATATATTTGACTATACAGTTCTATGATACTATATATTATACTATACAGTTCTATGATACTATATATTATACTATACAGTTCTATGATACTATATATTATACTATACAGTTCTATGATACTATATATTATACTATACAGTTCTATGATACTATACTTTATATTATACATTTTTAGTTACTACATATAGTACCAGTCAAGTTTGGACACCTACTCATTCAAGGGGTTTTCTTTATTTGAGCTATTTTCTACATTGTAGAATTATAGTGAAGACATCAACACTATGAAATAACACACATGGAATCATGTAGTAACTAAAAAAGTGTTAAACTGATCAAAATGTCATGCATGTCAATGTAATGGGCTGGTTTGATCTCACCACTGAGACAATGTAACGGGCTGGTTTGATCTCACCACTGAGACAATGTAACGGGCTGGTTTGATCTCACCACTGAGACAATGTAACGGGCTGGTTTGATCTCACCACTGAGACAATGTAACGGGCTGGTTTGATCTCACCACTGAGACAATGTAATGGGCTGGTTTGATCTCACCACTGAGACAATGTAATGGGCTGGTTTGATCTCACCACTGAGACAATGTAACGGGCTGGTTTGATCTCACCACTGAGACAATGTAATGGGCTGGTTTGATCTCATCTCTGTGGTTGTGATTGTTTGCCAGGTGAACCGGCTGTGTAAGTTGTGTGATTGGTTGTGTTCACCAGGTGAGAGTAAGATCCTGCGGTTCAAGTCCAACAGTACGATGTCTAACCGTATCAAAGTGACCTGGCAGCGTTACAGACCCCCAGACTATAGAGACCTCATCTCATTCATACTATACTACAAGGAGGCGTAAGTTACTCTGCAGTCAGTCTCTCTACTTCCTCTATATCCTAGAACATCCTGTAACCCATCAGTCTCTCTACTTCCTCTATATCCTAGAACATCCTCTAACCCATCAGTCTCTCTACTTCCTCTATATCCTAGAACATCCTCTAACCATCAGTCTCTCTACTTCCTCTATATCCTAGAACATCCTCTAACCCATCAGTATGTCTGTACTTCCTCTATATCCTAGAACATCCTCTAACCCATCAGTATGTCTGTACTTCCTCTATATCCTAGAACATCCTCTAACCCATCAGTCTGTCTGTACTTCCTCTATATCCTAGAACATCCTCTAACCCATCAGTCTCTCTACTTCCTCTATATCCTAGAACATCCTCTAACCATCAGTCTCTCTACTTCCTCTATATCCTAGAACATCCTCTAACCCATCAGTATGTCTGTACTTCCTCTATATCCTAGAACATCCTCTAACCCATCAGTCTGTCTGTACTTCCTCTATATCCTAGAACATCCTCTAACCCATCAGTCTGTCTGTACTTCCTCTATATCCTAGAACATCCTCTAACCCATCAGTCTGTCTGTACTTCCTCTATATCCTAGAACATCCTCTAACCCATCAGTATGTCTGTACTTCCTCTGTATCCTAGAACATCCTCTAACCCATCAGTCTCTCTACTTCCGCTATATCCTAGAACATCCTCTAACCCATCAGTCTCTCTACTTCCTCTATATCCTAGAACATCCTCTAACCCATCAGTCTCTCTACTTCCTCTATATCCTAGAACATCCTCTAACCCATCAGTCTCTCTACTTCCTCTATATCCTAGAACATCCTCTAACCCATCAGTCTCTCTACTTCCTCTATATCCTAGAACATCCTCTAACCCATCAGTCTGCATCTACTTCCTCTATATCCTAGAACATCCTCTAACCCATCAGTATGTCTGTACTTCCTCTATATCCTAGAACATCCTCTAACCCATCAGTCTGTCTGTACTTCCTCTGTATCCTAGAACATCCTCTAACCATCAGTCTCTCTACTTCCTCTATATCCTAGAACATCCTCTAACCCATCAGTCTGCATCTACTTCCTCTATATCCTAGAACATCCTCTAACCCATCAGTCTGTCTGTACTTCCTCTATATCCTAGAACATCCTCTAACCCATCAGTAATCTACTTCCTCTATATCCTAGAACATCCTCTAACCCATCAGTCTCTCTACTTCCTCTATATCCTAGAACATCCTCTAACCATCAGTCTATCTACTTCCTCTATATCCTAGAACATCCTCTAACCCATCAGTCTCTCTACTTCCTCTATATCCTAGAACATCCTCTAACCCATCAGTCTGTCTCTACTTCCTCTATATCCTAGAACATCCTCTAACCCATCAGTCTGTCTGTACTTCCTCTATATCCTAGAACATCCTCTAACCCATCAGTCTCTCTACTTCCTCTATATCCTAGAACATCCTCTAACCATCAGTCTCTCTACTTCCTCTATATCCTAGAACATCCTCTAACCCATCAGTCTGTCTGTACTTCCTCTGTATCCTAGAACATCCTCTAACCATCAGTCTCTCTACTTCCTCTATATCCTAGAACATCCTCTAACCCATCAGTCTGCATCTACTTCCTCTATATCCTAGAACATCCTCTAACCCATCAGTCTGTCTGTACTTCCTCTATATCCTAGAACATCCTCTAACCCATCAGTCTATCTACTTCCTCTATATCCTAGAACATCCTCTAACCCATCAGTCTCTCTACTTCCTCTATATCCTAGAACATCCTCTAACCATCAGTCTATCTACTTCCTCTATATCCTAGAACATCCTCTAACCCATCAGTCTCTCTACTTCCTCTATATCCTAGAACATCCTCTAACCCATCAGTCTGTCTCTACTTCCTCTATATCCTAGAACATCCTCTAACCCATCAGTCTGTCTGTACTTCCTCTATATCCTAGAACATCCTCTAACCCATCAGTCTCTCTACTTCCTCTATATCCTAGAACATCCTCTAACCCATCAGTCTGTCTCTACTTCCTCTATATCCTAGAACATCCTCTAACCCATCAGTCTGTCTGTACTTCCTCTATATCCTAGAACATCCTCTAACCCATCAGTCTCTCTACTTCCTCTATATCCTAGAACATCCTCTAACCCATCAGTCTCTCTACTTCCTCTATATCCTAGAACATCCTCTAACCATCAGTCTCTCTACTTCCTCTATATCCTAGAACATCCTCTAACCATCAGTCTCTCTACTTCCTCTATATCCTAGAACATCCTCTAACCCATCAGTCTGTCTGTACTTCCTCTATATCCTAGAACATCCTCTAACCCATCAGTCTCTCTACTTCCTCTATATCCTAGAACATCCTCTAACCATCAGTCTCTCTACTTCCTCTATATCCTAGAACATCCTCTAACCATCAGTCTCTCTACCTCCTCTATATCCTAGAACATCCTCTAACCCATCAGTCTGTCTGTACTTCCTCTATATCCTAGAACATCCTCTAACCCATCAGTCTGTCTGTACTTCCTCTGTATCCTAGAACATCCTCTAACCATCAGTCTCTCTACTTCCTCTATATCCTAGAACATCCTCTAACCCATCAGTCTGTCTCTACTTCCTCTATATCCTAGAACATCCTCTAACCCATCAGTCTCTCTACTTCCTCTATATCATAGAACATCCTCTAACCCATCAGTCTCTCTACTTCCTCTATATCCTAGAACATCCTCTAACCATCAGTCTCTCTACTTCCTCTCATCCTCTAACCCATGCGTCTCCCTCTCCTCCAGTGCGTACCAGAACATCCTCTAACCCATGTGTCTCCCTCTCCTCCAGTGCGTACCAGAACATCCTCTAACCCATGTGTCTCCCTCTCCTCCAGTGCGTACCAGAACATCCTCTAACCCATGTGTCTCCCTCTCCTCCAGTGCGTACCAGAACATCCTCTAACCCATGTGTCTCCCTCTCCTCCAGTGCGTACCAGAACATCCTCTAACCCATGCGTCTCTCTCTCCTCCAGTGCGTACCAGAACATCCTCTAACCCATGTGTCTCCCTCTCCTCCAGTGCGTACCAGAACATCCTCTAACCCATGTGTCTCCCTCTCCTCCAGTGCGTACCAGAACATCCTCTAACCCATGTGTCTCCCTCTCCTCCAGTGCGTACCAGAACATCCTCTAACCCATGTGTCTCCCTCTCCTCCAGTGCGTACCAGAACATCCTCTAACCCATGCGTCTCTCTCTCCTCCAGTGCGTACCAGAACATCCTCTAACCCATGTGTCTCTCTCTCCTCCAGTGCGTACCAGAACATCACAGAGTTTGACGGCCAGGATGGTTGTGGCTCCAACAGTTGGAACATGGTGGATGTAGACCTTCCCCAGGAGAAGAATTCTGACCCGGGGGTTCTACTGTCCCCTCTCAAGCCCTGGACCCAGTACGCCATCTACGTCAAGGCCATCACTCTGGTGGTAGAGGACAGACACATCCTGGGAGCCAAGAGTGAAGTAGTCTACATCAGAACCAGCCCCTCAGGTAAAGGACAGGGGTTTCGGTGTAGGGGTGTGGGTGTGGGTGTATTGATTAAAGAACAGACCCGATGTATAATATGGGGGGTTGGGTAGCAGAGCTCTAGGAAGTACTTCCCTGGACAGGACACTAGTCTGTCACAAGGCCCAGTTGCCATCTTTAAATCGTTCTGTTCCTGTCTGTTTCCTGTAGAGCCGTCCATGCCCCTGGATGTGAGAACTGTTTTAATATAATATCTGTTTCCTGTAGAGCCGTCCCTGCCCCTGGATGTGAGAACTGTTTTAATATAATATCTGTTTCCTGTAGAGCCGTCCCTGGATGTGAGAACTGTTTTAATATAATATCTGTTTCCTGTAGAGCCGTCCCTGCCCCTGGATGTGAGAACTGTTTTAATATAATATCTGTTTCCTGTAGAGCCGTCCCTGCCCCTGGATGTGAGAACTGTTTTAATATAAATCTGTTTCCTGTAGAGCCGTCCATGCCCCTGGATGTGAGAACTGTTTTAATATAAATCTGTTTCCTGTAGAGCCGTCCCTGGATGTGAGAACTGTTTTAATATAAATCTGTTTCCTGTAGAGCCGTCCATGCCCCTGGATGTGAGAACTGTTTTAATATAATATCTGTTTCCTGTAGAGCCGTCCCTGGATGTGAGAACTGTTTTAATATAATATCTGTTTCCTGTAGAGCCGTCCCTGGATGTGAGAACTGTTTTAATATAAATCTGTTTCCTGTAGAGCCGTCCATGCCCCTGGATGTGAGAACTGTTTTAATATAATATCTGTTTCCTGTAGAGCCGTCCCTGGATGTGAGAACTGTTTTAATATAATATCTGTTTCCTGTAGAGCCGTCCATGCCCCTGGATGTGAGAACTGTTTTAATATAATATCTGTTTCCTGTAGAGCCGTCCCTGCCCCTGGATGTGAGAACTGTTTTAATATAATATCTGTTTCCTGTAGAGCCGTCCCTGCCCCTGGATGTGAGAACTGTTTTAATATAATATCTGTTTCCTGTAGAGCCGTCCATGCCCCTGGATGTGAGAACGTACTCTAACTCCTCTACTAACCTGGTGGTCCGCTGGTCTCCCCCTGCCTCCCCCAACGGGGACGACCCCTACTACCTGGTCCGCTGGCAACAACAGACTGAAGACAGAGAGCTGTACCAACACAACTACTGTTCTAAAGGTCAGTACCCTAACCCCTCCACCCTAACCCCCTCCACCCTGACCCCTCCACCCTGACCCCTCCACCCTGACCCCTACTAACAACAGACTGAAGACAGAGAGCTGTACCAACACAACTACTGTTCTAAAGGTCAGTACCCTAACCCCTCCACCCTGACCCCTCCACCCTAACCCCTCCACCCTGACCCCTCCACCCTAACCCCTCCACCCCTCCTCCACCCTGACCCCTACTACCTGGTCCGCTGGCAACAACAGACTGAAGACAGAGAGCTGTACCAACACAACTACTGTTCTAAAGGTCAGTACCCTGACACCTCCACCCTGACCCCTCCACCCTGACCCCTCCACCCTAACCCCTCCACCCTGACCCCTCCACCCTAACCCCTCCACCCTAACCCCTCCACCCTGAACCCTCCACCCTAACCCCTCCACTCTGACCCCTCCACCCTGACCCCTCCACCCTAACCCCTCCACCCTAACCCCTCCACCCTAACCCCTCCACCCTAACCCCTGACCCCTCCACCCTGACCCCTCCACCCTGACCCCTCCACCCTGACCCCTCCACCCTGACCCCTCCACCCTGACCCCTCCACCCTGACCCCTCCACCCTAACCCCTCCACCCTGACCCCTCCACCCTGACCCCTCCACCCTAACCCCCTCCACCCTAACCCCCTCCACCCTAACCCCTCCTCTCTCTCCTCAGAACTGAAGACCCCGGTCCGTATAGCTGCTACCTGGTTGACTGTCTCCTACACCCTAACCCCCTCCACCCTAACCCCTCCTCTCTCTCCTCAGAACTGAAGACCCCGGTGCGTATAGCTGCTACCGGGTTGACTGACATGGAGGAGGACCTGAAGCCTACTAAACCAGACGTTGGTGGGGGGGACAAGGGTCCGTGCTGTCCCTGTCCTAAATCTGTAGGAGACCTGGAGGCAGAGGCAGCTGACGCTTCCTACAGAAAAGTCTTTGAGAACTTCTTACACAACTCCATCTTTACCCCCAGGTAAGCAGACCACAGGCCGTAACACACACCTGGGTAGAACTGAAGCAACAGGACTGACTGGATCAATGTAATAGAGGAGGGAGATCCCCTGAAGCAACAGGACTGACTGGATCAATGTAATAGAGGAGGGAGATCCCCTGAAGCAACAGGACTGACTGGATCAATGTAATAGAGGAGGGAGATCCCCTGAAGCAACAGGACTGACTGGATCAATGTAATAGAGGAGGGAGATCCCCTGAAGCAACAGGACCGACTGGATCAATGTAATAGAGGGAGATCCCCTGAAGCAACAGGACTGACTGGATCAATGTAATAGAGGAGGGAGATCCCCTGAAGCAACAGGACTGACTGGATCAATGTAATAGAGGAGGGAGATCCCCTGAAGCAACAGGACCGACTGGATCAATGTAATAGAGGGAGATCCCCTGAAGCAACAGGACTGACTGGATCAATGTAATAGAGGAGGGAGATCCCCTGAAGCAACAGGACTGACTGGATCAATGTAATAGAGGAGGGAGATCCCCTGAAGCAACAGGACTGACTGGATCAATGTAATAGAAGGAGGGAGATCCCCTGAAGCAACAGGACTGACTGGATCAATGTAATAGAGGAGGGAGATCCCCTGAAGCAACAGGACTGACTGGATCAATGTAATAGAGGAGGGAGATCCCCTGAAGCAACAGGACTGACTGGATCAATGTAATAGAGGAGGGAGATCCCCTGAAGCAACAGGACTGACTGGATCAATGTAATAGAGGAGGGAGATCCCTTGAAGCAACAGGACCGACTGGATCAATGTAATAGAGGGAGATCCCCTGAAGCAACAGGACTGACTGGATCAATGTAATAGAGGAGGGAGATCCCCTGAAGCAACAGGACTGACTGGATCAATGTAATAGAGGAGGGAGATCCCCTGAAACAACAGGACTGACTGGATCAATGTAATAGAGGAGGGAGATCCCCTGAAGCAACAGGACTGACTGGATCAATGTAATAGAGGAGGGAGATCCCCTGAAGCAACAGGACCGACTGGATCAATGTAATAGAGGAGGGAGATCCCCTGAAGCAACAGGACTGACTGGATCAATGTAATAGAGGAGGGAGATCCCCTGAAGCAACAGGACTGACTGGATCAATGTAATAGAGGAGGGAGATCCCCTGAAGCAACAGGACTGACTGGATCAATGTAATAGAGGAGGGAGATCCCCTGAAGCAACAGGACTGACTGGATCAATGTAATAGAGGAGGGAGATCCCCTGAAGCAACAGGACTGACTGGATCAATGTAATAGAGGGAGATCCCCTGAAGCAACAGGACTGACTGGATCAATGTAATAGAGGAGGGAGATCCCCTGAAGCAACAGGACTGACTGGATCAATGTAATAGAGGAGGGAGATCCCCTGAAACAACAGGACTGACTGGATCAATGTAATAGAGGGAGATCCCCTGAAGCAACAAGACTGACTGGATCAATGTAATAGAGGAGGGAGATCCCCTGAAGCAACAGGACCGACTGGATCAATGTAATAGAGGGAGATCCCCTGAAACAACAGGACTGACTGGATCAATGTAATAGAGGAGGGAGATCCCCTGAAGCAACAGGACTGACTGGATCAATGTAATAGAGGAGGGAGATCCCCTGAAGCAACAGGACTGACTGGATCAATGTAATAGAGGAGGGAGATCCCCTGAAGCAACAGGACTGACTGGATCAATGTAATAGAGGAGGGAGATCCCCTGAAGCAACAGGACTGACTGGATCAATGTAATAGAGGAGGGAGATCCCCTGAAGCAACAGGACTGACTGGATCAATGTAATAGAGGAGGGAGATCCCCTGAAGCAACAGGACTGACTGGATCAATGTAATAGAGGAGGGAGATCCCCTGAAGCAACAGGACTGACTGGATCAATGTAATAGAGGAGGGAGATCCCCTGAAGCAACAGGACTGACTGGATCAATGTAATAGAGGAGGGAGATCCCCTGAAGCAACAGGACTGACTGGATCAATGTAATAGAGGAGGGAGATCCCCTGAAACAACAGGACTGACTGGATCAATGTAATAGAGGGAGATCCCCTGAAGCAACAGGACTGACTGGATCAATGTAATAGAGGAGGGAGATCCCCTGAAGCAACAGGACTGACTGGATCAATGTAATAGAGGAGGGAGATCCCCTGAAGCAACAGGACTGACTGGATCAATGTAATAGAGGAGGGAGATCCCCTGAAGCAACAGGACTGACTGGATCAATGTAATAGAGGAGGGAGATCCCCTGAAGCAACAGGACTGACTGGATCAATGTAATAGAGGGAGATCCCCTGAAGCAACAAGACTGACTGGATCAATGTAATAGAGGAGGGAGATCCCCTGAAGCAACAGGACTGACTGGATCAATGTAATAGAGGAGGGAGATCCCCTGAAGCAACAGGACTGACTGGATCAATGTAATAGAGGAGGGAGATCCCCTGAAGCAACAGGACTGACTGGATCAATGTAATAGAGGAGGGAGATCCCCTGAAGCAACAGGACCGACTGGATCAATGTAATAGAGGAGGGAGATCCCCTGAAGCAACAGGACTGACTGGATCAATGTAATAGAGGAGGGAGATCCCCTGAAGCAACAGGACTGACTGGGTCAATGTAATAGAGGAGGGAGATCCCCTGAAGCAACAGGACTGACTGGATCAATGTAATAGAGGAGGGAGGTCCCCTGAAGCAACAGGACTGACTGGATCAATGTAATAGAGGAGGGAGATCCCCTGAAGCAACAGGACCGACTGGATCAATGTAATAGAGGGAGATCTAACTGAACAGTCCTCTACTGCTTCACATCAAAGCCGTGTTTACCAGTGGAAGGATTCCACCACAGGTTATTTGTTGACTGGTGTATTGTTAGTCAAAGCCGTGTTTACCAGTGAAAGGTTTCCACCACAGGGTATTTGTTGACTGGTGTATTGTTAGTCAAAGCTGTGTTTACCAGTGAAAGGATTCCACCACAGGGTATTTGTTGACTGGTGTATTGTTAGTCAAAGCCGTGTTTAGCAGTGAAAGGATTCCACCACAGGGTATTTGTTGACTGGTGTATTGTTAGTCAAAGCCGTGTTCACCAGTGAAAGGATTCCACCACAGGGTATTTGTTGACTGGTGTATCGTCAGTCAAAGCCGTGTTTACCAGTGAAAGGATTCCACCACAGGGTATTTGTTGACTGGTGTATTGTCAGTCAAAGCCGTGTTCACCAGTGGAAGGATTCCACCACAGGTTATTTGTTGACTGGTGTATTGTCAGTCAAAGCCGTGTTCACCAGTGGAAGGATTCTACCACAGGTTATTTGTTGACTGGTGTATTGTCAGTGTTTGGACGACTGTGATTGTCACTCCCACATCCCTCTGCTCTCTCTCCCTCTCCTCCAGACCTCCAGACCGGCGTCGTCGGGATCTGTTTGGCGTGGCTAACCGTACCGTCCGCCGTGGTGTGACCACCTACCCTAACGCCACGTCCCCTGACCTTTGGGCCAACGCTACAGAGGCAGAGTTAGCGGACAGGGAGTATGACTTCGTGGAGTGGGCAGTCAGCGAGCGGGAGCTGCAGATATCTGGCCTGCAACCGTTCACGGTTTACCGGATCGACATCCACGCCTGTAACAAGCAGGTGAAACGCTGCAGCGCGGCAGAGTTCGTCTTCTCCAGGACCAAACCTGCAGGTTCGTAGTGCTCCCTCGTCTCTCCCTGCAGGTTCGTACTGCTCCCTCGTCTCTCCCTGCAGGTTCGTACTGCTCCCTCGTCTCTCCCTGCAGGTTCGTACTGCTCCCTCGTCTCTCCCTGCAGGTTCGTACTGCTCCCTCGTCTCTCCCTGCAGGTTCGTACTGCTCCCTCGTCTCTCCCTGCAGGTTTGGTACTGCTCCCTCGTCTCTCCCTGCAGGTTCGTACTGCTCCCTCGTCTCTCCCTGCAGGTTCGTACCCCCTGCGGTCGCCCCTCGTCTCTCCCTGCAGGTTCGCTCCCTCGTCTCTCCCTGCAGGTTCGCTCCCTCGCTCTCCCGCGGTCCGCCCCTCGCCCCCCAGGTCGCTCGCTCCCTCGTCTCTCCCTGCAGGTTCGCTCCGCCCTCGTCTCTCCCTGCAGGTTCGCTCCGCTCCCCGTCTCTCCCTGCAGGTTCGCTCCGCTCCCTCGTCTCTCCCTGCAGGTTCGCTCCCTCGTCTCTCCCTCACCCCCGCAGGTTCGCTCCCTCGTCTCTCCCTGCAGGTTCGCTCCGCTCCCCGTCTCTCCCAGCAGGTCGCTCCGCTCCCTCGTCTCTCCCTGCAGGCGCTCCCTCGCCTCCCAGCGGTCGCTCCCTCGTCTCTCCCTGCAGGTCGCTCCCCGCCTCCCGCAGGTGCTGCTCCCTCGTCTCTCCCTGCAGGTTCGTACTGCTCCCTCGTCTCTCCCTGCAGGTTCGTACTGCTCCCTCGTCTCTCCCTGCAGGTTCGTACTGCTCCCTCGTCTCTCCCTGCAGGTTCGTACTGCTCCCTCGTCTCTCCTTCATTATACAGTAGAGATTGAAACATTCCCATAGAATGAGTTCAGTTACTCAGCAGAGTTCGTCTTGATGCCTGACACTTTTCTGGTTTGCTTGAGGTGAATTCATGTGCATTATCATGTCATATATTGTCATCGCTACTAGTCTGTATTTTATGACTGACACTGATTTAACATATGTTCATTGGAACTGAGGGGTATCCTACGAAGCAGGTTTGAGGAGTATCCTGCGAAGCAGGTTTGAGGGGTATCCTACGAAGCAGGTTTGAGGGGTATCCTACGAAGCAGGTTTGAGGGGTATCCTACGAAGCAGGTTTGAGGGGTTTCCTACGAAGCAGGTTTGAGGAGTTAGCGAGGTAACTTTGATCAACTCAGAGTTCAACTCGGGATAACTGGTCGGACGAAAATGGCTCAACTTTTAGGCAGGTACATTTCTATGGCAACCAATCATTCTGAACTAACCTGCTCCAGGGCAGGCTAACTCAGGGCTAAGTCCACTATCCTGCATTCAGAACTAACCTGCTCTGGGGCAGGCTAACTCCACTATCCTGCATTCAGAACTAACCTGCTCCAGGGCAGGCTAACTCAAGGCTAAGTCCACTATCCTGCATTCAGAACTAACCTGCTCCAGGCCAGGCTAACTCAGGGCTAACTCCACTATCCTGCATTCAGAACTAACCTGCTCCAGGGCAGGCTAACTCAGGGCTAACTCCACTATCCTGCATTCAGAACTAACCTGCTCTGGGGCAGGCTAACTCCACTATCCTGTATTCAGAACTAACCTGCTCCAGGGCAGGCTAACTCCACTATCCTGCATTCAGAACTAACCTGCTCCAGGGCAGGCTAACGCAGGGCTAACTCCACTATCCTGCATTCAGAACTAACCTGCTCCAGGGCAGGCTAACTCCACTATCCTGCATTCAGAACTAACCTGCTCCAGGGCAGGCTAACGCAGGGCTAACTCCACTATCCTGCATTCAGAACTAACCTGCTCCAGGGCAGGCTAACTCCACTATCCTGCATTCAGAACTAACCTGCTCCAGGGCAGGCTAACGCAGGGCTAACTCCACTATCCTGCATTCAGAACTAACCTGCTCCAGGGCAGGCTAACTCCACTATCCTGCATTCAGAACTAACCTGCTCTGGGGCAGGCTAACTCAGGGCTAACTCCACTATCCTGCATTCAGAACTAACCTGCTCTGGGGCAGGCTAACTCAGGGCTAACTCCACTATCCTGCATTCAGAACTAACCTGCTCCCGTACCTACAGAGAAGGCGGATGACATCCCAGGCCCAGTGATCTGGACTGGTCCGTATGTAACATGTTGTGTAATGTCTCGTACCTACAGAGAAGGCGGATGACATCCCAGGCCCAGTGATCTGGACTGGAGAGGATGATTCTGTGTTCCTCCGCTGGCCTGAACCCTCGTCCCCCAACGCACTCATCCTCATGTATGAGATCAAGTTCAGACTGGGCACTGAGGTAAGAGACACACCTCTCCACTGTTCCCTTCTCAGTGGTGGTGAGGATGATCACTGGTAGTTGACATTGTACAGGGGGTTAACCCAGTAATGTTGGTGTGATGCAGGACAGCCGGGGGTTAACCCAGTAATGGTGGTGTGATGCAGGACAGCCGGGGGTTAACCCAGTAATGTTGGTGTGATGCAGGACAGCCGGGGGTTAACCCGGTAATGTTGGTGTGATGCAGGACAGCCGGGGGTTAACCCGGTAATGTTGGTGTGATGCAGGACAGCCGGGGGGGATAACCCGGTAATGTTGGTGTGATGCAGGACAGCCGGGGGTTAACCCGGTAATGTTGGTGTGATGCAGGACAGCCGGAGGGTTAACCCAGTAATGTTGGTGTGATGCAGGACAGCCGGGGGTTAACCCGGTAATGTTGGTGTGATGCAGGACAGCCGGGGGTTAACCCAGTAATGTTGGTATGATGCAGGACAGCCTGGGGGGATAACCCGGTAATGTTGGTGTGATGCAGGACAGCCGGGGGTTAACCCAGTAATGTTGGTGTGATGCAGGACAGCCGGGGGTTAACCCAGTAATGTTGGTGTGATGCAGGACAGCCGGGGGTTAACCCGGTAATGTTGGTGTGATGCAGGACAGCCGGGGGTTAACCCAGTAATGTTGGTATGATGCAGGACAGCCTGGGGGGATAACCCGGTAATGTTGGTGTGATGCAGGACAGCCGGGGGTTAACCCAGTAATGTTGGTGTGATGCAGGACAGCCTGGGGGGTTAACCCAGTAATGTTGGTGTGATGCAGGACAGCCGGGGGTTAACCCGGTAATGTTGGTGTGATGCAGGACAGCCGGGGGTTAACCCGGTAATGTTGGTGTGATGCAGGACAGCCGGGGGTTAACCCAGTAATGTTGGTGTGATGCAGGACAGCCGGGGGTTAACCCAGTAATGTTGGTGTGATGCAGGACAGCCGGGGGTTAACCGGGTAATGTTGGTGTGATGCAGGACAGCCGGAGGGTTAACCCGGTAATGTTGGCGTGATGCAGGACAGCCGGGGGTTTAACCCGGTAATGTTGGTGTGATGCAGGACAGCCGGGGGTTAACCCAGTAATGTTGGTGTGATGCAGGACAGCCGGGGGTTAACCCGGTAATGTTGGTGTGATGCAGGACAGCCGGGGGGTTAACCCGGTAATGTTGGTGTGATGCAGGACAGCCGGGGGTTAACCCAGTAATGTTGGTGTGATGCAGGACAGCCGGAGGGTTAACCCGGTAATGTTGGTGTGATGCAGGACAGCCGGAGGGTTAACCCAGTAATGTTGGTATGATGCAGGACAGCCGGGGGTTAACCCAGTAATGTTGGTGTGATGCAGGACAGCCGGGGGTTTACCCAGTAATGTTGGTGTGATGCAGGACAGCCGGAGGGTTAACCCGGTAATGTTGGTGTGATGCAGGACAGCCGGAGGGTTAACCCGGTAATGTTGGCGTGATGCAGGACAGCCGGGGGTTTAACCCGGTAATGTTGGTGTGATGCAGGACAGCCGGGGGTTAACCCGGTAATGTTGGTGTGATGCAGGACAGCCGGGGGTTAACCCGGTAATGTTGGTGTGATGCAGGACAGCCGGAGGGTTAACCCGGTAATGTTGGTGTGATGCAGGACAGCCGGAGGGTTAACCCAGTAATGTTGGTATGATGCAGGACAGCCGGGGGTTAACCCGGTAATGTTGGTGTGATGCAGGACAGCCGGGGGTTAACCCGGTAATGTTGGTGTGATGCAGGACAGCTGGGGGGTTAACCAGGACAGCCGGGGGTTAACCCGGTAATGTTGGTGTGATGCAGGACAGCCGGGGGGTTAACCCAGTAATGTTGGTGTGATGCAGGACAGCCGGGGGTTAACCCGGTAATGTTGGTGTGATGCAGGACAGCCGGGGGGTTAACCCAGTAATGTTGGTGTGATGCAGGACAGCCGGGGGTTAACCCAGTAATGTTGGTGTGATGCAGGACAGCCGGGGGTTTAACCCGGTAATGTTGGTGTGATGCAGGACAGCCGGGGGTTTAACCCGGTAATGTTGGCGTGATGCAGGACAGCTGCTCAGTGCAGAGCTCACTACCTGCAGCCGTGTTGTAGAAGCAGTAGTCTAACAGTGTCTCTCTGTCTGTCCAGTCAGAGAAGCACGAGTGTGTGTCTCGCCAGCTGTATAGAGAGCAGCATGGTGCCAGGCTCAGTAACCTAGGACCTGGTAACTACTCTGCCCGGGTCAGAGCCACCTCCCTGGCTGGCAACGGATCCTGGACTGAACCCATCTCCTTCTATGTGGTTCAGGCCCAACGTAAGATCATCACTATTCAACATAACTACGTCTCTCATGGGGGAATTCACTGTCATACAACAGTAATACCTTATCACATGTTAATACCAGTGTGTATGTAATACCTTATCACATGTTAGCACCAGTGTGTATGTAATAACTTATCACATGTTAACACCAGTGGGTATGTAATACCTTATCACATGTTAACACCAGTGTGTATGTAATACCTTATCACATGTTAACACCAGTGTGTATGTAATAACTTATCACATGTTAACACCAGTGGGTATGTAATACCTTATCACATGTTAACACCAGTGTGTATGTAATACCTTATCACATGTTAATACCAGTGTGTATGTAATACCTTATCACATGTTAACACCAGTGTGTATGTAATACCTTATCACATGTTAATACCAGTGTGTATGTAATACCTTATCACATGTTAACACCAGTGTGTATGTAATACCTTATCACATGTTAACACCAGTGTGTATGTAATACCTTATCACATGTTAATACCAGTGTGTATGTAATACCTTTTCACATGTAATTAGTTAATACCAGGGTGTATGTAATACCTTATCACATGTTAGTTAGTTAACACCAGTGTGTATGTAATACCTTATCACATGTTAGTTAGTTAATACCAGTGTGTATGTAATACCTTATCACATGTTAGTTAACACCAGTGTGTATGTAATACCTTACCACATGTTAGTTAACACCAGTGTGTATGTAATACCTTATCACATGTTTGTTAACACCAGTGTGTATGTAATACCTTATCACATGTTTGTTAACACCAGTGTGTATGTAATACCTTATCACATGTTAATACCAGTGTGTATGTAATACCTTATCACATGTTAATACCAGTGTGTATGTAATACCTTATCACATGTTAACACCAGTGTGTATGTAATACCTTATCACATGTTAACACCAGTGTGTATGTAATACCTTATCACATGTTAATACCAGTGTGTATGTAATACCTTATCACATGTTAATACCAGTGTGTATGTAATACCTTATCACATGTTAACACCAGTGTGTATGTAATACCTTATCACATGTTAACACCAGTGTGTATGTAATACCTTATCACATGTTAATACCAGTGTGTATGTAATACCTTATCACATGTAATTAGTTAATACCAGTGTGTATGTAATACCTTATCACATGTAATTAGTTAATACCAGTGTGTATGTAATACCTTATCACATGTTAGTTAACACCAGTGTGTATGTAATACCTTACCACATGTTAGTTAGTTAACACCAGTGTGTATGTAATACCGTATCACATGTTAATACCAGTGTGTATGTAATACCTTATCACATGTTAGTTAACACCAGTGTGTATGTAATACCTTACCACATGTTAGTTAGTTAACACCAGTGGGTATGTAATACCTTATCACATGTTAACACCAGTGTGTATGTAATACCTTATCACATGTTAATACCAGTGTGTATGTAATACCTTATCACATGTTAACACCAGTGGGTATGTAATACCTTATCACATGTTAGTTAACACCAGTGGGTATGTAATACCTTATCACATGTTAGTTAACACCAGTGGGTATGTAATACCTTATCACATGTTAGTTAACACCAGTGTGTATGTAATACCTTATCACATGTTAACACCAGTGGGTATGTAATACCTTATCACATGTTAGTTAACACCAGTGGGTATGTAATACCTTATCACATGTTAGTTAACACCAGTGGGTATGTAATACCTTATCACATGTTAACACCAGTGTGTATGTAATACCTTATCACATGTTAGTTAATACCAGTGTGTATTTAATACCTTATCACATGTTAACACCAGTGTGTATGTAATACCTTATCACATGTTAGTTAATACCAGTGTGTATGTAATACCTTATCACATGTTAACACCAGTGTGTATGTAATACCTTATCACATGTTAGTTAGTTAACACCAGTGTGTATGTAATACCTTATCACATGTTAATACCAGTGTGTATGTAATACCTTATCACATGTTAACACCAGTGTGTATGTAATACCTTATCACATGTTAGTTAATACCAGTGTGTATTTAATACCTTATCACATGT
>NC_092090.1:699555-754555 GCF_045679555.1 Salvelinus alpinus | reverse complement strand
GTGACCTCATCACCTGACAGGAAGTACCTGTAGTGACCTCATCACCTGATAGAGACAGAGAGGAAGTACGTGTAGTGACCTCATCACCTGATAGAGGAAGTACCTGTAGTGACCTCATCACCTGATAGAGACAGAGAGGAAGTACCTGTAGTGACCACATTACCTGACAGAGGAAGTACCTGTAGTGACCTCATCACCTGATAGAGACAGAGAGGAAGTACCTGAAGGTAGTCAGGCTGTGTGGTACTGTGATGTAGTTGTCTGTTAACCCTCTCCTCTCCTCCAGTGTATGTACCAGATGAATGGGAGGTGTTGAGGGAGAAGATCACGATGAACAGAGAGCTGGGTCAGGGGTCGTTTGGCATGGTGTACGAGGGCGTTGCTAAGGGAGTTGTGAAGGACGAGCCAGAGACGTGTGTGGCCATTAAGACGGTGAACGAATCAGCCAGCATGAGAGAGAGAATCGAGTTCCTCAATGAAGCTTCTGTTATGAAGGAGTTCAACTGTCATCATGTGGTATGACACACACACACACACGTCATGTCTAAATGTTGACCTAATACTCCACACCTCCTGTCTTATGTTCCTGTGAACAAATTAGGAGCCCCCTGTTTGTCAGTTCAGGATGTGGGCTCTGACCACTGGTGTCATCTGTGTGCTGTGATTGGTGCAGGTGCGTCTGCTGGGCGTGGTTTCTCAGGGCCAGCCCACCTTGGTCATCATGGAGCTGATGACTAAAGGAGATCTGAAGAGTCACCTGCGGTCACTACGGGCTAAAGATGTAAGTTACTTCATCCTGACCCCTCATCCTGACCCCTAACCCCTCATCCTGACCCCTAACCCCTCATCCTGACCCCTTACCCCCAACCCCTGTATCAACCCATTGAGGTCTGGATTTGGAGTCACACTCAAAATTAGTGGAAAATGACACTACAGGCTGATCCAACTTTGATGTAATGTCCTTAAAACAAGTCAAAATGAGGCTCAGTAGTGTGTGGGGCCTCCACGTGCCTGTATGACCTCCCTACAACGCCTGGGCATGCTCCTGATGAGGTGGCGGATGGTCTCCTGAGGGATCTCCTCCCAGACCTGGACTAAAGCATCCGCCAACTCCTGGACAGTCTGTGGTGCAACGTGGCGTTGGTGGATGGAGCGAGACATGATGTCCCAGATGTGCTCAATTGGATTCAGGTCTGAGGAACGGGCGGGCCAGTCCATAGCATCAATGCCTTCCTCTTGCAGGAACTGCTGACATACTCCAGCCACATGAGGTCTAGCTTTTCTTGCATTAGGAGGAACCCAGGGCCAACCGCACCAGCATATGGTCTCACAAGGGGTCTGAGGATCTCATCTCGGTACCTAATGGCAGTCAGGCTACCTCTGGCGAGCACATGGAGGGCTGTGCGGCCCCCCAAAGAAATGCCACCCCACACCATGACTGACCCACCGCCAAACCGGTCATGCTGGAGGATGTTGCAGGCAGCAGAACGTTCTCCACGGCGTCTCCAGACTCTGTCACGTCTGTCACATGTGCTCATGTGCTCAGTGTGAACCTGCTTTCATCTGTGAAGAGCACAGGGCGCCAGTGGCGAATTTGCCAATCTTGGTGTTCTCTGGCAAATGCCAAACGTCCTGCACGGTGCTGGGCTGTAAGCACAACCCCCACCTGTGGACGTCGGGCCCTCATACCACCCTCATGGAGTCTGTTTCTGACCGTTTGAGCAGACACATGCACATTTGTGGTCTGCTGGAGGTCATTTTGCAGGGCTCTGGCTAGTGCACCTCCTTGCACAAAGGCGGAGGTAGCGGTCCTGCTACTGGGTTGTTGCCCTCCTACGGCCTCCTCCACGTCTCCTGATGTACTGGCCTGTCTCCTGGTAGCGCCTCCATGCTCTGGACACTACGCTGACAGACACAGCAAACCTTTTTGCCACAGCTCGCATTGATGTGCCATCCTGGATGAACTGCACTACCTGAGCCACTTGTGTGGGTTGTAGACTCCGTCTCATGCTACCACTAGAGTGAGAGCACCGCCAGCATTCAAAAGTGACCAAAACATCAGCCAGGAAGCATAGGAACTGAGAAGTGGTCTGTGGTCACCACCTGCAGAACCACTCCTTTATTGGGGGTGTCTTGCTAATTGCCTATAATTTCCACCTGTTGTCTATTCCATTTGCACAACAGCATGTGAAATTTATTGTCAATCAGTGTTGCTTCCTAAGTGTACAGTTTGATTTCACAGAAGTGTGATTGACTTGGAGTTACATTGTGTTTAAGTGTTCCCTTTATTTGTTTTGAGCATTGTATATACATTTTTCTACTGTATTATTGATTGTATGTTTGTCTATTCCATGTGTAACTCTGTGTTGTTGTTTGTGTCGCACTGCTTTGCTTTATCTTGGCCAGGTCGCAGTTGTAAATGAGAACTTGTTCTCAACTGGCCTACCTGGTTAAATAAAGGTGAAATAAATAAAATGTAAAAAGAAACTCTACCTCTGGTGAGCAATATCTCGAGACTTCCTTAATATTAGCTGTAATTGACAAATAGACACACAACACCACCCCTCCAGACGAAGCTGTTCTAGAAAACCCAGCCAAATGTATATTGTCAGTGTCGTCATTCAGCCACGACTCGGTGCAACATAAGATATTACAGTTTGTAATGTCCTGTTGGTAGGATCATCTCGAACAGAGTTTATCCAGTTTATTCTCCAGTGAGTTTACGTTCGCTAATAGAAAGGATGGTGGATGCGGGTTACCCACTCGCCTACGAATCCTCCCAAGGCACCCTGACCTACATCCCCTACGAATCCTCACAAGGCACCCTGACCTACGAATCCTCCAAAGGCACCCTGACCTACATCCCCTACGAATCCTCACAAGGCACCCTGACCTACATCCCCTACGAATCCTCACAAGGCACCCTGACCTACATCCCCTACGAATCCTCCCAAGGCACCCTGACCTACATCCCCTACGAATCCTCCCAAGGCACCCTGACCTACATCCCCTACGAATCCTCCCAAGGCACCCTGAACTACATCGCCTACGAATCCTCACAAGGCACCCTGACCTACATCGCCTACGAATCCTCACAAGGCACCCTGACCTACATCGCCTACGAATCCTCCCAAGGCACCCTGACCTACATCCCCTACGAATCCTCCCAAGGCACCCTGACCTACATCCCCTACGAATCCTCCCAAGGCACCCTGACCTACATCCCCTACGAATCCTCACAAGGCACCCTGACCTACATCCCCTACGAATCCTCACAAGGCACCCTGACCTACATCCCCTACGAATCCTCACAAGGCACCCTGACCTACATCCCCTACGAATCCTCCCAAGGCACCCTGACCTACATCGCCTACGAATCCTCCCAAGGCACCCTGACCTACATCGCCTACGAATCCTCCCAAGGCAAGCTGACCTACATCCCCTACGAATCCTCCCAAGGCACCCTGACCTACATCCCCTACGAATCCTCACAAGGCACCCTGACCTACATCCCCTACGAATCCTCACAAGGCACCCTGACCTACATCCCCTACGAATCCTCACAAGGCACCCTGACCTACATCCCCTACGAATCCTCCCAAGGCACCCTGACCTACATCCCCTACGAATTCTCCCAAGGCACCCTGACCTACATCCCCTACGAATCCTCCCAAGGCACCCTGACCTACATCCCCTACGAATCCTCCCAAGGCACCCTGACCTACATCCCCTACGAATCGTCCCAAGGCACCCTGACCTACATCGCCTACGAATCCTCCCAAGGCACCCTGACCTACATCGCCTACGAATCCTCCCAAGGCACCCTGACCTACATCGCCTACGAATCCTCCCAAGGCAAGCTGACCTACATCCCCTACGAATCCTCCCAAGGCACCCTGACCTACATCCTCTACGAATCCTCACAAGGCACCCTGACCTACATCCCCTACGAATCCTCCCAAGGCACCCTGACCTACATCCCCTACGAATCCTCCCAAGGCACCCTGACCTACATCCCCTACGAATCCTCCCAAGGCACCCTGACCTACATCCCCTACGAATCCTCCCCAGGCACCCTGACCTACATCCCCTACGAATCCTCCCAAGGCACCCTGACCTACATCGCCTACGAATCCTCACAAGGCACTCTGACCTACATCGCCTACGAATCCTCCCAAGGCACCCTGACCTACATCGCCTACGAATCCTCCCAAGGCACCCTGACCTACATCCCCTACGAATCCTCCCAAGGCACCCTGACCTACATCCCCTACGAATCCTCCCAAGGCACCCTGACCTACATCCCCTACGAATCCTCCCAAGGCACCCTGACCTACATCCCCTACGAATCCTCACAAGGCACCCTGACCTACATCCCCTACGAATCCTCACAAGGCACCCTGACCTACATCCCCTACGAATCCTCACAAGGCACCCTGACCTACATCCCCTACGAATCCTCCCAAGGCACCCTGACCTACATCGCCTACGAATCCTCCCAAGGCACCCTGACCTACATCCCCTACGAATCCTCACAAGGCACCCTGACCTACATCCCCTACGAATCCTCCCAAGGCACCCTGACCTACATCGCCTACGAATCCTCCCAAGGCACCCTGACCTACATCCCCTGTATCTCCATCTTTTCTTCATGTGAATGACAGGGATTTGGGCCTTGTCTGGGAGAAACATTATATCTTTCACGTCCGACTCATTAAATGAAACATCTTCATCCAGTTGGAGGTGAGTCATCGCTGTTCTGATGTCCAGAAACTCTTTCCGGTCTTACGAGACGGTAGCATCAGCATTATGTACAAAGTTACAAACAATGTGGAAAAACACACAAAATAGCACAGTTGGTTAGGAGCCGGTAAACCGGCAGCCATCCCCTCTGGCACCATTGCGTGACAGGCCCTTACGTTACCATCCATCCCCTCTGGCACCGTTGCGTGACAGGCCCTTACGTTACCATCCATCCCCTCTGGCACCGTTGTGTGACAGGCCCTTACGTTACCATCCATCCCCTCTGGCACCGTTGCGTGACAGGCCCTTACGTTACCGTCCATCCCCTCTGGCACCGTTGCGTGACAGGCCCTTACGTTACCATCCATCCCCTCTGGCACCATTGCGTGACAGGCCCTTACGTTACCATCCATCCCCTCTGGCACCATTGCGTGACAGGCCCTTACGTTACCGTCCATCCCCTCTGGCACCATTGCGTGACAGGCCCTTACGTTACCGTCCATCCCCTCTGGCACCATTGCGTGACAGGCCCTTACGTTACCGTCCATCCCCTCTGGCACCATTGCGTGACAGGCCCTTACGTTACCATCCATCCCCTCTGGCACCATTGCGTGACAGGCCCTTACGTTACCATCCATCCCCTCTGGCACCGTTGCGTGACAGGCCCTTACGTTACCATCCATCCCCTCTGGCACCATTGCGTGACAGGCCCTTACGTTACCGTCCATCCCCTCTGGCACCATTGCGTGACAGGCCCTTACGTTACCGTCCATCCCCTCTGGCACCATTGCGTGACAGGCCCTTACGTTACCGTCCATCCCCTCTGGCACCATTGCGTGACAGGCCCTTACGTTACCGTCCATCCCCTCTGGCACCATTGCGTGACAGGCCCTTACGTTACCATCCATCCCCTCTGGCACCATTGCGTGACAGGCCCTTACGTTACCATCCATCCCCTCTGGCACCGTTGCGTGACAGGCCCTTACGTTACCATCCATCCCCTCTGGCACCGTTGCGTGACAGGCCCTTACGTTACCATCCATCCCCTCTGGCACCATTGCGTGACAGGCCCTTACGTTACCATCCATCCCCTCTGGCACCGTTGCGTGACAGGCCCTTACGTTACCATCCATCCCCTCTGGCACCATTGCGTGACAGGCCCTTACGTTACCATCCATCCCCTCTGGCACCATTGCGTGACAGGCCCTTACGTTACCATCCATCCCCTCTGGCAACATTGCGTGACAGGCCCTTACGTTACCATCCATCCCCTCTGGCACCATTGCGTGACAGGCCCTTACGTTACCATCCATCCCCTCTGGCAGCGTTGCGTGACAGGCCCTTACGTTACCATCCATCCCTCTGGCACCATTGCGTGACAAGCCCTTACGTTACCATCCATCCCCTCTGGCACCATTGCGTGACAGGCCCTTACGTTACCATCCATCCCCTCTGGCACCATTGCGTGACAGGCCCTTACGTTACCATCCATCCCTTCTGGCACCATTGCTTGACAGGCCCTTACGTTACCATCCATCCCCTCTGGCAGCGTTGCGTGACAGGCCCTTACGTTACCATCCATCCCTTCTGGCACCATTGCTTGACAGGCCCTTACGTTACCATCCATCCCCTCTGGCAGCGTTGCGTGACAGGCCCTTACGTTACCGAGCCCTACTCTACCCCCTAACCCTTCAATACCTCATCCCATCTCCCTACCTGAACCTTCCTACTCTGTCCTCTACCTTACCCACCTCAGCTCCCACACGGACTCTAACCTCTCCTCTCCTCTCTCCTCCCCTACAGCCGTCCCAGTCCTACAGTCTCAACCTCCTCTCTCCTCTCCTCTCTCCTCCCCTACAGCCGTCCCAGTCCTAGTCTCAACCTCCTCTCCTCTCCTCTCTCCTCCCCTACAGCCGTCCCAGTCCTACAGTCTCAACCTCCTCTCTCTCCTCTCTCCTCCCCTACAGCCGTCCCAGTCCTACAGTCTCAACCTCCTCTCTCTCCTCTCTCCTCCCCTACAGCCGTCCCAGTCCTACAGTCTCAACCTCCTCTCTCTCCTCTCTCCTCCCCTACAGCCGTCCCAGTCCTACAGTCTCAACCTCCTCTCTCTCCTCTCTCCTCCCCTACAGCCGTCCCAGTCCTACAGTCTCAACCTCCTCTCTCCTCTCCTCTCTCCTCCCCTACAGCCGTCCCAGTCCTACAGTCTCAACCTCCTCTCTCCTCTCTCCTCCCCTACAGCCGTCCCAGTCCTACAGTCTCAACCTCCTCTCTCTCCTCTCTCCTCCCCTACAGCCGTCCCAGTCCTACAGTCTCAACCTCCTCTCTCCTCTCCTCTCTCCTCCCCTACAGCCGTCCCAGTCCTACAGTCTCAACCTCCTCTCCTCTCCTCTCTCCTCCCCTACAGCCGTCCCAGTCCTACAGTCTCAACCTCCTCTCTCTCCTCTCTCCTCCCCTACAGCCGTCCCAGTCCTACAGTCTCAACCTCCCTCCTCTGAAGAAGATTATTCAGATGGCTGGGGAGATAGCTGACGGGATGTCCTATCTCAACGCTAACAAGTTTGTCCACAGAGACCTGGCCGCCAGGAACTGTATGGTGGCAGACGACTACACCGTCAAGATAGGTGGTACGAACAGACTTCCTCCTAAACAATTACACTTCAATTCGGCTTGTAATTTAGCCTAGTATATTGATGTGAACAACGTTTTTAGACATGCGTGTTAAGTCATTTCCCCCCGTCTTCCCTGTGTTGTGAGTAGATTTCGGTATGACCAGAGACATCTACGAGACCGACTACTACCGTAAAGGAGGAAAGGGGTTGCTGCCGGTCCGATGGATGTCCCCCGAGTCCCTTAAAGATGGAGTGTTCACCACCACCTCTGATGTCTGGTAACTGCACCATTCAACCGTTCACCTTCTCATTTCAATGAGGACGGAGCAATTCAGTTGACTTCCAGGAGGGACGACATTTAAAAGGAATGGAGCCAACCTTGTAGAAGAGCCTTAACCCCTCTCTCCATTTGTCCCCCGTTGGGAAGCCTTAACCCCTCTCTCCATTTGTCCCCCGTTGGGAAGCCTTAACCCCTCTCTCCATTTGTCCCCCGTTGGGAAGCCTTAACCCCTCTCTCCATTTGTCCCCCGTTGGGAAGCCTTAACCCCTCTCTCCATTTGTCTCCCGTTGGGAAGCCTTAACCCCTCTCTCCATTTGTCCCCCGTTGGGAAGCCTTAACCCCTCTCTCCATTTGTCTCCCGTTGGGAAACCTTAACCCCTCTCTCCATTTGTCCCCCGTTGGGAAGCCATTTATCCTGATGTTTTGAGAGGGAGTGGAACACAAGTCTGTTTAAAGCAGAGCTGGCCAGTAGGTCTCACTACCGTTTATATTAGACTCAAACTGCTCTGCTTTTTCTGCCTAGTCCTTCTCACAAAGTGTACACTACTAAACCAAATGGCAGTGAACCGAGTGTACACTACTAAACCAAATGGCAATGAACCGAGTGTACACTACTAACCAAATGGCAGTGAACCGAGTGTACACTACTAACCAAATGGCAATGAACCGAGTGTACACTACTAAACCAAATGGCAATGAACCGAGTGTACACTACTAACCAA
This sequence comes from Salvelinus alpinus, assembly GCF_045679555.1. Classification (NCBI taxonomy): domain Eukaryota; kingdom Metazoa; phylum Chordata; class Actinopteri; order Salmoniformes; family Salmonidae; genus Salvelinus; species Salvelinus alpinus. Next base: position 746,201 of record NC_092090.1, on the reverse strand, counting down.
ATGGCAATGAACCGAGTGTACACTACTAAACCAAATGGCAGTGAACCGAGTGTACACTACTAAACCAAATGACAGTAAACATAGTGTACACTACTAAACCAAATGGCAGTGAACCCGAGTGTACACTACTAAACCAAATGACAGTAAACCGAGTGTACACTACTAAACCAAATGACAGTAAACATAGTGTACACTATTAAACCAAATGGCAGTGAACCGAGTGTACACTACTAAACCAAATGACAGTAAACCGAGTGTACACTATTAAACCAAATGGCAGTGAACCGAGTGTACACTACTAAACCAAATGACAGTGAACCGAGTGTACACTACTAAACCAAATGACAGTGAACCGAGTGTACACTACTAAACCAAATGACAGTGAACCGAGTGTACACTACTAAACCAAATGACAGTAAACATAGTGTACACTACTAAACCAAATTGCAGTGAACCCGAGTGTACACTACTAAACCAAATGACAGTAAACAGAGTGTACACTACTAAACCAAATGACAGTAAACCGAGTGTACACTACTAAACCAAATGACAGTGAACCGAGTGTACACTACTAAACCAAATGACAGTGAACCGAGTGTACACTACTAAACCAAATGACAGTGAACCGAGTGTACACTACTAAACCAAATGACAGTGAACCGAGTGTACACTACTAAACCAAATGACAGTGAACCGAGTGTACACTACTAAACCAAATGACAGTGAACCGAGTGTACACTACTAAACCAAATGACAGTAAACAGAGTGTACACTACTAAACAGAGTGTACACTACTAAACCAAATGACAGTAAACATAGTGTACACTATTAAACCAAATGGCAGTGAACCGAGTGTACACTACTAAACCAAATGACAGTAAACATGACTCCTCTCCTCCAGTAACTCCTCTGCATTACTCCCCTCCTCCAGTAACTCCTCTCCTCCAGTAACTCCTCTCCTCCAGTAACTCCTCTACATTACTCCCCTCCTCCAGTAACTCCTCTGCATTACTCCCCTCCTCCAGTAACTCCTCTACATTACTCCCCTCCTCCAGTAACTCCTCTCCTCCAGTAACTTCTCTACATTACTCGTATTTTCTTCATGTCCTCCAGGACTGGGGAGGGGGAGTCCGGGGGACCAATAGGGGAGTGGGTAGCGTTAACGGTCCTCTTAATGCTGATTGGTTCTTGTGAGAAGGAAACGACCCGACACTACAGCTTTGTTTTTACTGGCCAGATGTTAAATTACAGAGCGGACCGAGGAAATACACACACACACCTCTGATCACACACCACCTCTCTCTCACACACACGCACACTCACGGTGTGTAGGGTGTATATGGTGTATAGGGCCAGGGTGCGTAGGGCCAGGGTGCGTAGGGCCACTGGGCGTAGGGCCACTGGGCGTAGGGCCAGGGTGCGTAGGGTGTGTAGGGTGTATAGTGTGTAGGGTGTATATGGTGTATAGGGCCAGGGTGTATAGTGTGTAGGGTGTATAGGGCCAGGGTGTGTAGGGTGTATAGGGCCAGGGTGTGTAGGGTGTATAGGGCCAGGGTGTGTAGGGTGTATATGGTGTATAGGGCCATGGTGTGTAGGGTGTATAGTGTGTAGGGTGTATAGTGTGTAGGGTGTATAGTGTGTAGGGTGTATATGGTGTAGGGTGTATATGGTGTAGGGTGTATATGGTGTAGGGTGTATATGGTGTAGGGTGTATATGGTGTGTGGGGTCAGGGTGTGTAGGGTCAGGGTGTGTAGGGTGTATATGGCCATGGTGTATAGGGTGTATAGTGTGTAGGGTGTATAGTGTGTAGGGTGTATAGTGTGTAGGGTCATGGTGTGTGGGGTCAGGGTGTGGGGTCAGGGTGTGTGGGGTCAGGGTGTGTGGGGTCAGGGTGTGTGGGGTCAGGGTGTATAGGGTGTATAGGGTCAGGGTGTATAGGGTGTGTAGGGTCAGGGTGTATAGGATCAGGGTGTGTAGGGTGTATATGGCCATGGTGTATAGGGTGTATAGTGTGTAGGGTGTATAGTGTGTAGGGTGTATATGGTGTAGGGTGTATATGGTGTGTGTGGGGTCAGGGTGTGTAGGGTCAGGGTGTGTAGGGTGTATATGGCCATGGTGTATAGGGTGTATAGTGTAGGGTGTATAGTGTGTAGGGTGTATAGTGTGTAGGGTGTATATGGTGTGGGGTCAGGGTGTGTGGGGTCAGGGTGTGTGGGGTCAGGGTGTGTGGGGTCAGGGTGTATAGGGTGTATAGGGTCAGGGTGTATAGGGTGTGTAGGGTCAGGGTGTATAGGATCAGGGTGTGTAGGGTGTATAGTGTGTAGGGTGTATATGGTGTGTAGGGTCAGGGTGTGTGGGGTCATGGTGTGTGGGGTCATGGTGTGTATAGGGCCATGGTGTGTAGGGTGTATAGTCTGTAGGGTGTATATGGTGTGTAGGGTCAGGGTGTGTGGGGTCATGGTGTGTGGGGTCAGGGTGTATGGGGTCAGGGTGTGTGGGGTCAGGGTGTGTAGGGTCAGGGTGTATGGGGTCAGGGTGTATAGGGTTATGGTGTATAGGGTGTATAGGGTCAGGGTGTATAGGGTGTATAACCCCTCTCTCTCTCTCTCTCTGCAGGTCTTTTGGGGTGGTGTTATGGGAGATAGTGTAGGGTCAGGGTGTATAGGGTGTATAACCTCTCTCTCTCTCTCTCTGCAGGTCTTTTGGGGTGGTGTTATGGGAGATAGTGTAGGGTCAGGGTGTATAGTGTATAGGGTGTATAACCTCTCTCTCTCTGCAGGTCTTTTGGGGTGGTGTTATGGGAGATAGTGTAGGGTCAGGGTGTATAGTGTATAGGGTGTATAACCTCTCTCTCTCTGCAGGTCTTTTGGGGTGGTGTTATGGGAGATAGTGTAGGGTCAGGGTGTATAGGGTGTATAACCCCTCTCTCTCTCTGCAGGTCTTTTGGGGTGGTGTTATGGGAGATAGTGTAGGGTCAGGGTGTATAGGGTGTATAACCCCTCTCTCTCTCTGCAGGTCTTTTGGGGTGGTGTTATGGGAGATAGTGTAGGGTCAGGGTGTATAGGGTGTATAACCCTTCTCTCTCTGCAGGTCTTTTGGGGTGGTGTTATGGGAGATAGTGTAGGGTCAGGGTGTATAGGGTATAGGGTATATAACCTCTCTCTCTCTCTGCAGGTCTTTTGGGGTGGTGTTATGGGAGATAGTGTAGGGTCAGGGTGTATAGGGTGTATAACCTCTCTCTCTCGCAGGTCTTTTGGGGTGGTGTTATGGGAGATAGTGTAGGGTCAGGGTGTATAGGGTATAGGGTATATAACCTCTCTCTCTCTCTGCAGGTCTTTTGGGGTGGTGTTATGGGAGATAGTGTAGGGTCAGGGTGTATAGGGTGTATAACCCCTCTCTCTCTCTGCAGGTCTTTTGGGGTGGTGTTATGGGAGATAGTGTAGGGTCAGGGTGTATAGGGTATAGGGTATATAACCCTCTCTCTCTCTGCAGGTCTTTTGGGGTGGTGTTATGGGAGATAGTGTAGGGTCAGGGTGTATAGGGTGTATAACCCCTCTCTCTCTCTGCAGGTCTTTTGGGGTGGTGTTATGGGAGATAGTGTAGGGTCAGGGTGTATAGTGTATAGGGTGTATAACCTCTTCTCTCTCTGCAGGTCTTTTGGGGTGGTGTTATGGGAGCTGGTGTAGGGTCAGGGTGTATAGTGTATAGGGTGTATAACCTCTCTCTCTCTCTGCAGGTCTTTTGGGGTGGTGTTATGGGAGATAGTGTAGGGTCAGGGTGTATAGGGTGTATAACCCCTCTCTCTCTCTGCAGGTCTTTTGGGGTGGTGTTATGGGAGATAGTGTGGGGTCAGGGTGTATAGGGTGTATAACCCTCTCTCTCTCTCTGCAGGTCTTTTGGGGTGGTGTTATGGGAGATAGTGTAGGGTCAGGGTGTATAGGGTGTATAACCCCTCTCTCTCTCTCTGCAGGTCTTTTGGGGTGGTGTTATGGGAGATAGTGTAGGGTCAGGGTGTATAGGGTGTATAACCTCTCTCTCTCTCTGCAGGTCTTTTGGGGTGGTGTTATGGGAGATAGTGTAGGGTCAGGGTGTATAGGGTGTATAACCTCTCTCTCTCTGCAGGTCTTTTGGGGTGGTGTTATGGGAGATAGTGTAGGGTCAGGGTGTATAGGGTGTATAACCTCTCTCTCTCTCTGCAGGTCTTTTGGGGTGGTGTTATGGGAGATAGTGTAGGGTCAGGGTGTATAGGGTGTATAACCTCTCTCTCTCTGCAGGTCTTTTGGGGTGGTGTTATGGGAGATAGTGTAGGGTCAGGGTGTATAGGGTGTATAACCTCTCTCTCTCTGCAGGTCTTTTGGGGTGGTGTTATGGGAGATAGTGTAGGGTCAGGGTGTATAGGGTGTATAACCCCTCTCTCTCTCTGCAGGTCTTTTGGGGTGGTGTTATGGGAGATAGTGTAGGGTCAGGGTGTATAGGGTGTATAACCCCTCTCTCTCTCTGCAGGTCTTTTGGGGTGGTGGTATGGGAGATAGTGTAGGGTCAGGGTGTATAGGGTGTATAACCCCTCTCTCTCTCTGCAGGTCTTTTGGGGTGGTGTTATGGGAGATAGTGTAGGGTCAGGGTGTATAGGGTGTATAACCCCTCTCTCTCTCTGCAGGTCTTTTGGGGTGGTGTTATGGGAGATAGTGTAGGGTCAGGGTGTATAGGGTGTATAACCCTCTCTCTCTCTGCAGGTCTTTTGGGGTGGTGTTATGGGAGATAGTGTAGGGTCAGGGTGTATAGGGTGTATAACCCCTCTCTCTCTCTGCAGGTCTTTTGGGGTGGTGTTATGGGAGATAGTGTAGGGTCAGGGTGTATAGGGTATAGGGTATATAACCTCTCTCTCTCTCTGCAGGTCTTTTGGGGTGGTGTTATGGGAGATAGTGTAGGGTCAGGGTGTATAGGGTGTATAACCCCTCTCTCTCTCTGCAGGTCTTTTGGGGTGGTGTTATGGGAGATAGCCACACTAGCAGAGCAGCCCTACCAGGGGATGTCCAATGAGCAGGTGCTGCGCTTCGTTATGGACGGAGGACTGCTAGACAAACCAGACAACTGCCCTGACATGATGTGAGTTACACACACACACACACACACACACACACACACACACACACACACACACACACACACACACACACACACACCTGGGTTTCCGTTAGCTCGGTATATCTGGGTTTTTGCCCCCCAAAAATGGAAAAGCCGATAAATAAAATTGGTGCTGGCCAATTGTCCGGGGGAAGAAAAATCCTTTTGCGAAATAATGCTTTTTAGCCTGTTCATTGATGGAAATATATTTGACCGGTCAAGCTTATCGGTCTACAGGTTCGTTTGCATAATTTAGTGGAATTAGATTGGTACGTGTGTACAGTATATTCCCTGTCCCTCCTACTCTCCCTGTCCCTCCTCCTCTCCCTGGACCACCACCTCCTCCTCCTCTCCCTGGACCACCACCACCTCCTCCTCCTCTCCCTGGACCACCACCACCACCTCCTCCTCTCCCTGGACCACCACCTCCTCCTACTCTCCCTGGACCACCACCACCACCTCCTCCTCCTCTCCCTGGACCACCACCTCCTCCTACTCTCCCTGGACCACCACCACCACCTCCTCCTCTCCCTGGACCACCACCTCCTCCTACTCTCCCTGGACCACCACCACCACCTCCTCCTCCTCTCCCTGGACCACCACCTCCTCCTCCTCTCCCTGGACCACCACCTCCTCCTCCTCTCCCTGGACCACCACCTCCTCCTCCTCTCCCTGGACCACCACCACCACCTCCTCCTCTCCCTGGACCACCACCACCACCTCCTCCTCTCCCTGGACCACCACCACCTCCTCTCCCTGGACCACCACCTCCTCCTACTCTCCCTGGACCACCACCTCCTCCTACTCTCCCTGGACCACCACCACCACCTCCTCCTCCTCTCCCTGGACCACCACCTCCTCCTCCTCTCCCTGGACCACCACCACCACCTCCTCCTCCTCTCCCTGGACCACCACCTCCTCCTCCTCTCCCTGGACCACCACCTCCTCCTACTCTCCCTGCACCACCACCACCCCCTCCTCCTCTCCCTGGACCACCACCACCACCTCCTCCTCTCCCTGGACCACCACCTCCTCCTCCTCCTCTCCCTGGACCACCACCTCCTCCTACTCTCCCTGGACCACCTCCTCCTCTCCCTGGACCACCTCCTCCTCTCCCTGGACCACCACCACCTCCTCCTCCTCTCCCTGGACCACCACCTCCTCCTCCTCCTCTCCCTGGACCACCACCACCTCCTCCTCCTCTCCCTGGACTACCACCACCACCTCCTCCTCCTCTCCCTGGACCACCACCACCTCCTCCTCTCCCTGGACCACCTCCTCCGCCTCCTCTCCCTGGACCTCCGCCTCCTCTCCCTGGACCTCCGCCTCCTCCTACTCTCCCTGGACCACCACCACCACCACCTCCTCCTCTCCCTGGACCACCACCACCACCACCTCCTCCTGTCCCTGGACCACCACCTCCTCCTCTCCCTGGACCACCACCACCACCTCCTCCTCCTCTCCCTTTACCACCACCACCACCTCCTCCTCTCCCTGGACCACCACCACCTCTCCCTGGACCACCACCACCACCTCCTCCTCTCCCTGGACCACCACCTCCTCCTCCTCCTCTCCCTGGACCACCACCTCCTCCTCCTCTCCCTGGACCACCACCTCCTCCTACTCTCCCTGGACCACCACCACCTCCTCCTCTCCCTGGACCACCACCACCTCCTCCTCCTCTCCCTGGACCACCACCTCCTCCTCCTCCTCTCCCTGGACCACCACCACCTCCTCCTCCTCTCCCTGGACCACCACCACCTCCTCCTCCTCTCCCTGGACCACCACCACCACCTCCTCCTCTCCCTGGACCACCTCCTCCGCCTCCTCTCCCTGGACCTCCGCCTCCTCTCCCTGGACCTCCGCCTCCTCTCCCTGGACCACCACCTCCTCCCTGGACCTCCTCCGCAGCTTGGGGCTCTGCCAGTCCGGTAGACTGGAGGCTGTAATGTCTAGAGTACTGCCATCTATTGACTGGAGGCTGTAATGTCTAGTGTACTGCCATCTATTGACTGGAGGCTGTAATGTCTAGTGTACTGCCATCTATTGACTGGAGGCTGTAATGTCTAGAGTACTGCCATCTATTGACTGGAGGCTGTAATGTCTAGTGTACTGCCATCTATTGACTGGAGGCTGTAATGTCTAGTGTACTGCCATCTATTGACTGGAGGCTGTAATGTCTAGTGTACTGCCATCTATTGACCGGAGGCTGTAATGTCTAGTGTACTGCCATCTATTGACTGGAGGCTGTAATGTCTAGTGTACTGCCATCTATTGACTGGAGGCTGTAATGTCTAGTGTACTGCCATCTATTGACTGGAGGGGGAAATGTCTAGTGTACTGCCATCTATTGACTGGAGGCTGTAATGTCTAGTGTACTGCCATCTATTGACTGGAGGCTGTAATGTCTAGTCTACTGCCATCTATTGACTGGAGGCTGTAATGTTTGAGTTAATGTGTTGGCAGTACAACCCATTAGATAATATCTACCTTCTCTCTCTCTCTCTCCTACCAGGTTTGAGTTAATGCGTTGGCAGTATAACCCATTAGATAATATCTACCTTCTCTCTCTCTCTCTCCTACCAGGTTTGAGTTAATGCGTTGGCAGTACAACCCATTAGATAATATCTACCTTCTCTCTCTCTCCTACCAGGTTTGAGTTAATGCGTTGGCAGTACAACCCATTAGATAATATCTACCTTCTCTCTCTCTCTCCTACCAGGTTTGAGTTAATGTGTTGGCAGTACATCCCATTAGATAATATCTACCTTCTCTCTCTCCTACCAGGTTTGAGTTAATGTGTTGGCAGTACAACCCATTAGATAATATCTACCTCTCTCTCTCTCTCCTACCAGGTTTGAGTTGATGTGTTGGCAGTACAACCCATTAGATAATATCTACCTTCTCTCTCTCTCCTACCAGGTTTGAGTTGATGTGTTGGCAGTATAACCCATTAGATAATATCTACCTTCTCTCTCTCTCCTACCAGGTTTGAGTTAATGTGTTGGCAGTACAACCCATTAGATAATATCTACCTTCTCTCTCTCTCCTACCAGGTTTGAGTTAATGTGTTGGCAGTACAACCCATTAGATAACATCTACCTTCTCTCTCTCTCTCCTACCAGGTTTGAGTTGATGTGTTGGCAGTACAACCCATTAGATAATATCTACCTTCTCTCTCTCCTACCAGGTTTGAGTTAATGTGTTGGCAGTACAACCCATTAGATAATATCTACCTTTTCTCTCTCCTACCAGGTTTGAGTTGATGCATATGTGTTGGCAGTACAACCCATTAGATAATATCTACCTTCTCTCTCTCCTACCAGGTTTGAGTTGATGCGTTGGCAGTACAACCCATTAGATAATATCTACCTTCTCTCCTCTCTCCTACCAGGTTTGAGTTGATGTGTTGGCAGTACAACCCATTAGATAATATCTACCTTCTCTCTCTCCTACCAGGTTTGAGTTGATGCGTATGTGTTGGCAGTACAACCCATTAGATAATATCTACCTTCTCTCTCTCCTACCAGGTTTGAGTTGATGCGTATGTGTTGGCAGTACAACCCATTAGATAATATCTACCTTCTCTCTCTCCTACCAGGTTTGAGTTGATGCGTATGTGTTGGCAGTACAACCCATTAGATAATATCTACCTTCTCTCTCTCCTACCAGGTTTGAGTTGATGCGTATGTGTTGGCAGTACAACCCATTAGATAACATCTACCTTCTCTCTCTCCTACCAGGTTTGAGTTGATGCGTATGTGTTGGCAGTACAACCCATTAGATAATATCTACCTTCTCTCTCTCCTACCAGGTTTGAGTTGATGCGTATGTGTTGGCAGTACAACCCATTAGATAACATCTACCTTCTCTCTCTCCTACCAGGTTTGAGTTGATGCGTATGTGTTGGCAGTACAACCCATTAGATAATATCTACCTTCTCTCTCTCCTACCAGGTTTGAGTTGATGCGTATGTGTTGGCAGTACAACCCATTAGATAACATCTACCTTCTCTCTCTCCTACCAGGTTTGAGTTGATGCGTATGTGTTGGCAGTACAACCCATTAGATAACATCTACCTTCTCTCTCTCCTACCAGGTTTGAGTTGATGTGTTGGCAGTACAACCCATTAGATAATATCTACCTTCTCTCTCTCCTACCAGGTTTGAGTTAATGTGTTGGCAGTACAACCCATTAGATAATATCTACCTTCTCTCTCTCCTACCAGGTTTGAGTTGATGCGTATGTGTTGGCAGTACAACCCATTAGATAACATCTACCTTCTCTCTCTCCTACCAGGTTTGAGTTGATGCGTATGTGTTGGCAGTACAACCCATTAGATAATATCTACCTTCTCTCTCTCCTACCAGGTTTGAGTTGATGCGTTGGCAGTACAACCCATTAGATAACATCTACCTTCTCTCTCTCTCTCCTACCAGGTTTGAGTTGATGCGTATGTGTTGGCAGTACAACCCATTAGATAATATCTACCTTCTCTCTCTCCTACCAGGTTTGAGTTGATGCGTATGTGTTGGCAGTACAACCCATTAGATAATATCTACCTTCTCTCTCTCCTACCAGGTTTGAGTTGATGCGTTGGCAGTACAACCCATTAGATAACATCTACCTTCTCTCTCTCCTACCAGGTTTGAGTTGATGCGTATGTGTTGGCAGTACAACCCATTAGATAATATCTACCTTCTCTCTCTCTCTCCTACCAGGTTTGAGTTGATGCGTATGTGTTGGCAGTACAACCCATTAGATAACATCTACCTTCTCTCTCTCCTACCAGGTTTGAGTTGATGCGTATGTGTTGGCAGTACAACCCATTAGATAACATCTACCTTCTCTCTCTCCTACCAGGTTTGAGTTGATGCGTATGTGTTGGCAGTACAACCCATTAGATAACATCTACCTTCTCTCTCTCCTACCAGGTTTGAGTTGATGCGTATGTGTTGGCAGTACAACCCATTAGATAACATCTACCTTCTCTCTCTCCTACCAGGTTTGAGTTGATGCGTATGTGTTGGCAGTACAACCCATTAGATAACATCTACCTTCTCTCTCTCCTACCAGGTTTGAGTTGATGCGTATGTGTTGGCAGTACAACCCATTAGATAACATCTACCTTCTCTCTCTCCTACCAGGTTTGAGTTGATGCGTATGTGTTGGCAGTACAACCCATTAGATAATATCTACCTTCTCTCTCTCCTACCAGGTTTGAGTTGATGCGTATGTGTTGGCAGTACAACCCATTAGATAATATCTACCTTCTCTCTCTCCTACCAGGTTTGAGTTGATGCGTTGGCAGTACAACCCATTAGATAATATCTACCTTCTCTCTCTCCTACCAGGTTTGAGTTGATGCGTATGTGTTGGCAGTACAACCCATTAGATAATATCTACCTTTTCTCTCTCCTACCAGGTTTGAGTTGATGCGTATGTGTTGGCAGTACAACCCATTAGATAATATCTACCTTCTCTCTCTCCTACCAGGTTTGAGTTGATGCGTATGTGTTGGCAGTACAACCCATTAGATAATATCTACCTTCTCTCTCTCCTACCAGGTTTGAGTTGATGCGTTGGCAGTACAACCCATTAGATAATATCTACCTTCTCTCTCTCCTACCAGGTTTGAGTTGATGCGTATGTGTTGGCAGTACAACCCATTAGATAACATCTACCTTCTCTCTCTCCTACCAGGTTTGAGTTGATGCGTATGTGTTGGCAGTACAACCCATTAGATAATATCTACCTTCTCTCTCTCCTACCAGGTTTGAGTTGATGCGTATGTGTTGGCAGTACAACCCTAAGATGCGTCCGTCGTTTCTGGAGATCATCAGCAGCATCAAGGAGGAGCTGGAGCCACCGTTCAGAGAGATGAGTTTCTTTTACAGCGAAGAGAACAAGCTTCCAGACACAGAGGAGTTAGACATGGAGGTAGAGAACATGAAGAATGTTCCTCTAGGCCCAGCTGCCTCTTCACGCCCCCCCATCCCCTGCCCCCCCACCACCTCCGGGTCCGCCCTGCCCAACCAGCCCCCTCCTCCCCCCTCCCAACAGACACCAGCCTCCACGGCCCCCGACGGTCAATTAACGCTGGGCTCCACCCCCCCTTCAGCCCCGTCCTCTGGGCAGGTTCAGCCCCAAGCTCCCTCGTCCCCTTGCTCCCCAGCCCTCGGGGCCACCAGCCAGGCCTGCTGCTCCCCAGCCCTCGGGGCCACCAGCCAGGCCTGCTGCTCCCCAGCCCTCGGGGCCACCAGCCAGGCCTGCTGCTCCCCAGCCCTCGGGGCCACCAGCCAGGCCTGCTGCTCCCCAGCCCTCGGGGCCACCAGCCAGGCCTGCTGCTCCCCAGTGGCCCCTGGCCCCTCTTCGGACCAGAACTCAGGTGCCTCAGGACAGGTGGCGTCCAACGGCCCCGAGGCGGTCGCCCAGGTCCTACTGCGACCAGCCTTCAATGACTCACCGCCCTACACACACATGAACGGAGTGAGGAAGAAGGAACGTGCCATGCCCCTCCCACAGTCCTCGGCCTGCTGATCCTAGTGGACCCCTCTCCATCCCTCATCCCTCTTTTCTAAAGAGCTTGGTGGACTCCTCTGTGGTGGACCCCTCTGTGGTGGACCCCTCTGTGGTGGACCCCTCTGTGGGGGACTCCTCTGTGGTGGACCCCTCTGTGGTGAACTCCTCTGTGGTGGACCCCTCTGTGGTGGACCCCTCTGTGGTGGACCCCTCTGTGGTGGACCCCTCTGTGGTGGACCCCTCTGTGGGGGACCCCTCTGTGGTGGACCCCTCTGTGGTGGACTCCTCTGTGGTGGACCCCTCTGTGGTGGACCCCTCTGTGGTGGACCCCTCTGTGGTGGACCCCTCTGTGGTGGACCCCTCTGTGGTGGACCCCTCTGTGGTGGACTCCTCTGTGGTGGACCCCTCTGTGGTGGACCCCTCTGTGGTGGACTCCTCTGTAGTGAACTCCTCTGTAGTGGACCCCTCTGTGGTGGACCCCTCTACTTTTTCATTGTGTTATTGTATTGACATTTCTCTCAACTGCCTGATATAAACGCCCTCCTGCTGAGGCCTGCTGGGAGACCCTGGACCACAACCTGAACAACGGTGTTTTTTACATATATCCCTTTAGGCCCAGCTACCTTTATATATAAAACGCAAGTCCGTTGTTCAGGAAGGTTTCTGGTTACCGGTACCAGTCAAAAGTTTGGACACACCTACTCATTCAAGGGTTTTTCTTTATTCTTTACTATTTTCTACATTGTAGAATAATAATGTAGACAGCAAAACTATGAAATAACACATCTGGAATCATGTAGTAACCAAAGAAGGGTTAAACAAATCAAAATATATTTGAGATTCTTCAAAGTAACCACCCTTTGCCTTGATGACAGCTTTGCACACTCTCTGCACACTCTCGGCATTCTCTCAACCAGCTTCATGAGGAATGCTTTTCCAACAGTCTTGAAGGAGTTCCCACATATGCTGAGCACTTGTTGGCTGCTTTTCGTTCACTCGGTGGTCCAACTCATCCCAAACCATCTCAATTGGGTTGAGGTCGGGTGATTGTGGAGGCCAGGTCATCTGATGCAGCACTCCATCACTCTCCTTCTTGGTCAAACAGCCCTTACACAGCCTGGAGGTGTGTTGGGTCATTGTCCTGTTGAAAAACATATGATAGTCCCACTAAGCCCAAACCAGGTAGGATGGTGTATCGCTGCAGAATGCTGTGGTAGTCATGCTGGTTAAGTGTGCCTTGAATTCGAAATAAATCAATGTCACCAACAAAGCACCCCTTCACCATCACACCTCCTCCTCCATGCTTCACGGTGGGAACCACACATGCAGAGATCATCAGTTCACCTACTCTGCGTTCCACCGGTCTAATGTCCATTGGTCGTGTTTCTTGGCCCAAGCAAGTCTCTTCTTCTTATTGGTGTCCTTTAGTAGTGATTTCTTTGCAGCAATTCTACCATGAAGGCCTGATTCACAAGGTCTCCTCTGAACAGTTGATGTTGAGATGTGTCTGATACTTGAACTCTGTGAAGCATTTATTTGGGCTGCAATCTGAGGTGCAGTGAACTCTAATGAACTTATCCTCTGCAGCAGAGGTAACTCTGGGTCTTCCTTTCCTGTGGCGGTCCTCATGAGAGCCAGTTTCATCTTAGCGCTTGAGGGTTTTTGCACTTGAAGAAATGTTCAACATTCTTGAAATGTTCCTGGATTGACTGACCTTCATGTCTTAAAGTATTGATGGACTGTCGTTTCTCTTTGCTTATTTGAGCTGTTCTTGCCATAATATGGACTTGGTCTTTTACCAAATAGGGTTATCTTCTGTATACCAACCTTACCTTGTCACAACACAACTGATTGGCTCAAACGCATTAAGAAGGAAAGAAATTCCATAAAATAACTTTTAACAAGGCACACCTGTTAATTGAAATGCATTCCAGGTGACTACCTCATGAAGCTGGTTGAGAGAATGCAAAGCTGTCATCAAGGCAAAGGGTGGCTATTTGAAGAATCTCAAATCTAAAAGATATTTTGAACTGTTTCTCTTTTTTTGGTTACTACATGATTCCATATGTGTTATTTCAACATTTTAGATTTCTTCACTAATTATTCTACAATGTAGAAAATAGTAAAAATAAAGAAAAACCCTTGAATGAGTAGATGTGTCTAAACTTGTGACTGGTACTGAGATGGTACACTATATATATATATATATATATATATATATATATATATATATATATATATATATATATATATAATATGTTTTTTATTAGTTTTTCTAAATATTCCCAAATGGAGACAGCCTTTCAGAGTGATGGTTGGTTCACTGTGTAATAGTGGGGCATTATTATTATTGTGAGGTTTTATCTTCTGTCTGGAAGCAACGTCAACGGTCAAGCGCTGTCTGTGTCTGTGTTGTATATCAGTGGATGGACAGACATGATCCTCTCTGTTGCACTGGGACAAGATGGTCACCACTGATGATGTTTTGTTGTCTGGAGTAAACTACTTGTCTTTTCCCTTTGTCTTGTCTGTGATTGACAGGAAGCATTCTGACACTAGCGTAAACTACTTGTCTTCTCCCTTTGTCTTGTCTGTGATTGACAGGAAGCATTCTGACACTAGCGTAAACTACTTGTCTTTTCCCTTTGTCTTGTCTGTGATTGACAGGAAGCATTCTGACACTAGCGTAAACTACATGTCTTCTCCCTTTGTCTTGTCTGTGATTGACAGGAAGCATTCTGACACTAGCGTAAACTACTTGTCTTTTCCCTTTGTCTTGTCTGTGATTGACAGGAAGCATTCTGACACTAGCGTAAACTACATGTCTTCTCCCTTTGTCTTGTCTGTGATTGACAGGAAGCATTCTGACACTAGCGTAAACTACTTGTCTTTTCCCTTTGTCTTGTCTGTGATTGACAGGAAGCATTCTGACACTAGTGTAAACTACTTGTCTTTTCCCTTTGTCTTGTCTGTGATTGACAGGAAGCATTCTGACACTAGCGTAAACTACATGTCTTTTCCCTTTGTCTTGTCTGTGATTGACAGGAAGCATTCTGACATTTGCGTAAACTAAATGCCGTCTCCTAGGCCTACAAAACATTAATATATTATTTAGTATCTTAAAGGATGTATGGCTCCATGTGCTTAGTTCCTCTGACCAGATGTATGGCTCCATATGCTTAGTTCCTCTGACCGGATGTATGGCTCCATATGCTTAGTTCCTCTGACCGGATGTATGGCTCCATATCCTAGTGCACTACTTTCTGACCAAATGTTTTCCAATATGTAGGGAGTAGGGACAGACAGGAGTTGAATCCAGTCCAGTAGGAGGGAGGGAGGGAGACATTGCTGTACACAGCAGGTATATATTTACACTGTAGTCTCTGCTCGAAGATTCAGAACATTTCTCCATTGCTCTTACAGTTGTTCACCACATGACCAACAGTATGTGGACACCTGCTCGTCAAACATCTCATTCCAAAATTATGGGCATTAATATGGAGTTGGTCCCCCCCTTTGCTGCTATAACAGCCTCCACTCTTCTGGGAAGGCTTTCCACTAGATGTTGGAACATTGCTGTGGGGACTTGCTTCCATTCAGCCACAAGAGCATTAGTGAGGTCGGCACTAATGCTGTGCGATTAGACCTGGCTCACAGTCGGCGTTCCAATTCATCCCAAAGGTATTCGATGGGGTTGAGGTCAGGACTCTGTGCAGGCCGGTCAAGTTCTTCCACACCGATCTCAACAACTTTGTGCACGGGGGTATTGTCATGTTGAAACAGGAAAGGGCCTTCCCCAAACTGTTACCACAAAGTTGGAAGCACAGACTCATCTAGAATGTCGTTGTATGCTGTAGCATTTAGATTTCCCTTTACTGGAACTACGGGGCCCGAACCATGAAAAACAGCCCCAGACCATTATTCCTCCTCCACCAAACTTTACAGTTGGCACTATGCATTGGGGCAGGTAGCGTTCTTCTGGCATCGGCCAAACCCAGATTTGTCTGTCGAACTGCCAGATGGTGAAGCGCGATTCAACACTCCAGACAACGTGTTTCCACTGCTCCAGAGTCCAATGGTGGCGAGCTTTACACCACTCCAGCCAACGCTTGGCATTGCGCATTGTGATCTTAGGCTTGTGTGCGGCTGCTCGGCCATGGAAACCCATTTCATGAAGCTCCCGACGAACAGTTGTTGTGCTGACGTTGCTTCCAGAGGCAGTTTGGAACTCGGTAGTGAGGGTTTTTAAACGCGCCACCTGCTTCAGCACTCGGCCGTCCCGTTCTGTGAGCTTGTGTGGTCTACCACTTGGCTGAGCCGTTGTTGCTCCTAGACGTTTCCACTTCACAATAACAGCCCTTACAGTTGACCGAGGCAGCTCCAACAGGTTAGATATTTGACTAACTGACTTGTTAGAAAGGTGGCATCCTATGACGGTGCCACGTTGAAAGTCACTGAGCTCTTCAGTAAGGGCCATTCTACTGCCAATGTTTGTCTATGGAGATTACAGGGCTGTGGTCAATTTTTATACACGTCAGCAACGGGTGTGGCTGAAATGAGCTGAATCCACTAATTTGAAGGGGTGTCCACATACTTTTGTATATTTTGTGTCGTTAGACCTCAGAACATGTTCATACACATCACCTGTTGGTGTCTTTGTGATGACTGTTTATGTTCTTCTCAGTAATTGTCTGTACAGAAGCTGCTATTTAATTCTTTATTTTTCTTGTGGTTATAATATATCAATATAAAATGAATCCTTCAGGTTGATTTTGTTTTACTCTTGTTCCCACTACAGTCTATTGTTCTTATGCCTGTTGTATTTCTCAATTCATTCATATGAAACATCATTGTTTCTCTTTAACTCATAAAGATATGCTGTTTTGCCACATATTGTCCAAAGCCTTATATTTGTTTTCACCAATACATTGTTGTGTTTGCATTTAGTTTCTTAGAGGTTTAGTGACGGTATTCCTAACTGATGTCTTTCCTTAAAGAAGGAAAGAGATACTGCCATATCTACCCCCATTACTAGATCAAATAATGAGCTGCTACTGACATATCTACCCCCATTACTGGATCAAATAATGAGCTGCTACTGACACATCTACCCCCATTACTAGATCAAATAATGAGCTACTACTGCCATATCTACCCCCACTACTAGATCAAATAATGAGCTGCTACTGACACATCTACCCCCCATTACTAGATCAAATAATGAGCTGCTACTGCCATATCTACCCCCATTACTAGATCAAATAATGAGCTGCTACTGCCATATCTACCCCCATTACTAGATCAAATAATGAGCTGCTACTGCCATATCTACCCCCATTACTGGATCAAATAATGAGCTGCTACTGACACATCTACCCCCATTACTAGATCAAATAATGAGCTGCTACTGCCATATCTACCCCCATTACTAGATCAAATAATGAGCTGCTACTGCCATATCTACCCCCATTACTGGATCAAATAATGAGCTGCTACTGACACATCTACCCCCATTACTAGATCAAATAATGAGCTGCTACTGACATATCTACCCCCCATTACTAGATCAAATAATGAGCTGCTACTGCCATATCTACCCCCATTACTAGATCAAATAATGAGCTGCTACTGACACATCTACCCCCCATTACTAGATCAAATAATGAGCTGCTACTGCCATATCTACCCTCATTACTAGATCAAATAATGAGCTGCTACTGCCATATCTACCCCCATTACTAGATCAAATAATGAGCTGCTACTGCCATATCTACCCTCATTACTAGATCAAATAATGAGCTGCTACTGCCATATCTACCCTCATTACTAGATCAAATAATGAGCTGCTACTGCCATATCTTCCCCCTATTACTAGATCAAATAATGAGCTGCTACTGCCATATCTTCCCCCTATTACTAGATCAAATAATGAGCTGCTACTGCCATATCTTCCCCCTATTACTAGATCAAATAATGAGCTGCTACTGCCATATCTTCCCCCTATTACTAGATCAAATAATGAGCTGCTACTGCCATATCTACCCCCCATTACTAGATCAAATAATGAGCTGCTACTGCCATATCTACCCTCATTACTAGATCAAATAATGAGCTGCTACTGCCATATCTTCCCCCTATTACTAGATCAAATAATGAGCTGCTACTGCCATATCTACCCCCGTTACTAGATCAAATAATGAGCTGCTACTGCCATATCTACCCCCCATTACTAGATCAAATAATGAGCTGCTACTGCCATATCTTCCCCCTATTACTAGATCAAATAATGGGCTTTATGGTATAGTGGCTAGACGGAAGCCACTCCTCAGTAAAAGGCACATGGCTTTCATCAAGCTGCCCACTCAAGTAAAAGCTTAAAACGGTAACCAGTGCCTGCAGCCTGGTTCAGGTTACCTACCCTTTGCCTTGATGACAGCTTTGCACACTCTGGGCATTCTCTCAACCAGCTTCACCTGTAATGCATTTCCAACAGTCTTGAAGGCATTCCCACATATGCTGAGCACTTGTTGGCTGCTTCTCCTTCGCTCTGCGGTCCGACTCATCCCAAACCATCTCAATTGGGTTGAGGTCGGGGGATTATGGAGGCCAAGTCATCTGATGCAGCACTCCATCACTCTCCTTGGTAAAATAGCCCTTTCACAGCCTGGAGGTGTGTTAGGTCATTGTCCTGTTGAAAAACAAATTATAGTCTCACTACGCCACCCCATCTGGTTTGGGCTTAGTGGGACTATCATATCAATAAGCCCAAACCAGATAGGATGGCGTATCGCTGCAGAATGCTGTTGTAGCCATGCTGGTTGTGTGTGCCTTGAATTCTAAATAAATCAGACGGTGTCACCAGCAAAGCATCCCCACACCATCACACCTCCTCCTCCATGCTTTACGGTGGGAAACACACATGCGTAGATCATCCGTTCACCTACTCTGCGTCTCACAAAGACACGGCTGTTGGAACCAAAAATCTCCAATTTGGGCTCCAGACCAAAGGACAGATTTCCACCGGTCTAATGTCCATTGGTCGTGTTTCTTGGCCCAAGCAAGTCTCTTCTTAATGGAGTCCTTTAGTTGTGGTTTCTTTACAGCAATTCTACCATGAAGGCCTGATTCACACAGTCTCCTCTCAACAGTTGATGTTGAGATGTGTCTGTTACTTGAATCAGTGAAGCATTTATTTGGGCTGCAATTTCTGAGGCTGGTAACTCTAATGAACTTATCCTCTGCAGCAGAGGTAACTCTGGGTCTTCCTTTCCTGTGGCGGTCCTCATGAGAGACAGTTTCATCTTAGCGCTTGATGGTTTTTGCAACTGCACTTTCAAAGTTCTTGAAATGTTCCGTATTGACTGAACTTCATGTCTTAAAAGTAATGATGTACTGTTGTTTCTCTTTGCTTATTTGACTTGTTCTTGCCATAATGGACTTGGTCTTTTACCAAATAGGGCTATCTTCTGTATACCACCCCTACCTTGTCACAACACAACTGATTGGCTCAAACACATTAAGAAGGAAAGAAATTCCAAAAATAACTTAAGGCACAGCTGTTAATTGAAATGCATTCCAGGTGACTACCTTATGAAGCTTGTTGAGAGAATGCCAAGAGTGTGCAAAGCTGTCATCCAGGCAAAGGTTGGCTATTTGAAGAAAAGAAAATATAAAATACTTTTTGATTTGTCTCAAACTTTTTTTACTACATGATTCCATATATGTTATTTCATAGTTTTGATGTCTTAACTATTATTCTACAATTTTGAAATAGTTAAAAAATATATATATATAGGAAAAACCCTTGAATTGAAGAGGTGTTTTAAAACTTTTGACCAGTGGTGTATATTGTAAGCAAAAGGATGTTCCCCGATGCTGGAAGGGGGGCCCGAGTGGAACGGTTTGGGAACCCCTGCTGTACCTGATATGCTTAACTCAGTATGCTACTGTACACATGTTCTGAGACGATCCAGACATCGTCTCAAAGATACTGATGTGTGGTGCATTTGGTTCTGGAGGAAGAGCGCCCTCGTGTCGCTAAAGCGAGAATCGTTACGATGCCTCAAAAACTACAACAACCGGCCAACAAGTCACATCCGGGCGCCAGTCAATGACGTCGGCGTTGACTTTTTGACGTCTGTTGATAAAATATCAAGATGTGCCCACAGGGACGTGATGAGGCTTTACATTGTTTCTGCAGGGATAAGGTAAAGGAAGTAGCTAAGCTAACAGTTTGACATGAATAAGCAGTTCACTTGGAGATGTGCTCTCAAAGAAGCTAGCTACTGTTTTGAAACGTTTGATAATGTTGGTTTTAATTGGCCATACAGGGCTAGCTAGCTACTTACGTAAGTTAACTGTTTGTTTTGCACATTGCCAAGGAAGACCCAAGTGCTCGCAACTAACGTTCGCTTGCGCTGCATGTCATATAGCAACGTTAACGTTACTGTTATGCTAACGTTAGCTCGCAAGTTACAGTACAGTAGGACCGAAGATACTGCTGATAGAACTAGCTAACGTTACTAGCTAGCTAGATAGCATCTTTTCTACGGTATGTATTGTACATTCAACCAAGCTGTATGTCTGATTTATGAATAAAACATTGTGTTTTACTGTATCTAACTATTGCACATGTAGGTGTTATATTTTGCCAATGCATCATGGTCCCAGTCTGATTATGGGAACATCTCTGTGTTGTGTTCCTGTTAATTCTCCTCTCTAAGGTGTCGCCGTGGTTTAGATAGAAGACAGGAAAGGTACAGGAAGTGACGGTGCTTCTGTGTTGCCATGGCGTCTGAGCTGCAGGAGGCGATCTGCATGGCCAAGCAGGAGCGTCACAAGAACCTGTTCCTCAACTACAGGTGTGTGATTTTATTAAGACATGTTACTCTGTGTTAAGTTATATGTCCTGGCCTTTATTCAACCTGTTCCTCAACTACAGGTGTGTGATTTATTAAGACATGTTACTATGTGTTAAGTTATATGTTCTTTATTCAACCTGTTCCTCAACTACAGGTGTGTGATTTATTAAGACATGTTACTAAGCGTTAAGTTATATATTCTGGCCTTTATTCAACATGTTCCTCAACTACAGGTGTGTGATTTATTAAGACATGTTACTATGTGTTAAGTTATATGTTCTGGCCTTTATTCAACCTGTTCCTCAACTACAGGAACCTGAACAACTTTCCTGTCGATCTGCTGAAGGATGAAGGACTACAGTTCCTACAGAGGCTTTATATGAAGAGGAACTCTCTCACCACGCTGGTACGGACTGGTGGTGTCTCTGGTCCAGGCTGTTACGTAACACCTTGGACCAGAGATAAGTGTCAGTTTAGATCCAGTATTTATGTGTGGTAACTCTACTTCTGTAGCCTGGCTCTTAGTGATGTAGTCAGTCTTCTATAATCAGTTGCATTATGGTCTGTGTTCTAAAAACATGCTTTCTATCCTTTCTGCAGCCGGATAATCTAGCACAGAAACTCCCCAACTTAATAGAGCTGTAAGTATAGAAGCTCCCCTACTTAATAGAGCTGTAAGTATAGAAGCTCACTAACTTAATAGAGCTGTAAGTATAGAAGCTCCCCAACTTAATAGAGCTGTAAGTATAGAAACTCCCCAACTTAATAGAGCTGTAAGTATAGAAGCTCCCCAACTTAATAGAGCTGTAAGTATTGAAGCTCCCCAACTTAATAGAGCTGTAAGTATAGAAGCTCCCCAACTTAATAGAGCTGTAAGTATAGAAGCTCCCCAACTTAATAGAGCTGTAAGTATAGAAGCTCCCCAACTTAATAGAGCTGTAAGTATAGAAGCTCCCCTACTTAATAGAGCTGTAAGTATAGAAGCTCACTAACTTAATAGAGCTGTAAGTATAGAAGCTCCCCAACTTAATAGAGCTGTAAGTATAGAAGCTCCCCAACTTAATAGAGCTGTAAGTATAGAAGCTCCCCAACTTAATAGAGCTGTAAGTATAGAAGCTCCCCTACTTAATAGAGCTGTAAGTATAGAAGCTCACTAACTTAATAGAGCTGTAAGTATAGAAGCTCCCCAACTTAATAGAGCTGTAAGTATAGAAACTCCCCAACTTAATAGAGCTGTAAGTATAGAAGCTCCCCAACTTAATAGAGCTGTAAGTATTGAAGCTCCCCAACTTAATAGAGCTGTAAGTATAGAAGCTCCCCAACTTAATAGAGCTGTAAGTATTGAAGCTCCCCAACTTAATAGAGCTGTAAGTATAGAAGCTCCCCAACTTAATAGAGCTGTAAGTATAGAAGCTCCCCAACTTAATAGAGCTGTAAGTATAGAAGCTCCCCTACTTAATAGAGCTGTACGTATAGAAGCTCCCCAACTTAATAGAGCTGTAAGTATAGAAGCTCCCCAACTTAATAGAGCTGTAAGTATAGAAGCTCCCCTACTTAATAGAGCTGTAAGTATAGAAGCTCCCCAACTTAATAGAGCTGTAAGTATAGAATCTCCCCTACTTAATAGAGCTGTAAGTATAGAAGCTCCCCTACTTAATAGAGCTGTAAGTATAGAAGCTCCCCTACTTAATAGAGCTGTAAGTATAGAAGCTCCCCTACTTAATAGAGCTGTAAGTATAGAAGCTCCCCAACTTAATAGAGCTGTAAGTATAGAAGCTCCCCAACTTAATAGAGCTGTAAGTATAGAAGCTCCCCATCTTAATAGAGCTGTAAGTATAGAAGCTCCCCATCTTAATAGAGCTGTAAGTATAGAAGCTCCCCTACTTAATAGAGCTGTAAGTATAGAAGCTCCCCTACTTAATAGAGCTGTAAGTATAGAAGCTCCCCTACTTAATAGAGCTGTAAGTATAGAAGCTCCCCTACTTAATAGAGCTGTAAGTATAGAAGCTCCCCTACTTAATAGAGATTTAAGTGTAGAAAAGCATATTTTCTTACTGTAGGAAAGACATCGGGGCAGGAATACATAGGAACTGTTGGACAGCATTTTTGATGCGTCCACTAGATGGCACTGCAGTCGCATTATATTTTGGGAAAGTAGTCAACCGGTGTGGTCTTTCACATGTTTGGTACTTTTTACTTGTTGACGCTTGTCAATATTTTAATGTGTCATTGGTCTTTGTCTCTTCAAGGTATCTGCATTCCAACAACATAACCTGTGTTCCTGAAGGTGATGAATGATCTTCAGTCATTTAGAAGAGGCTGTTATACTGAGTTACTTACATTCAACACCTTGTCAGTACTATATAGAGTCATGACTACATGGAACTCTATTCCACATCAACTAACTGATGCAGCAGGAGAATCATGTAAAAAAATACACCTTATTAAACAGCGGCGACTGTGAAGCAACACAAACATAGGCACAGACACACACACACACACACACTATAACATACGCACTATACGCACATATTTTGTGTTGTAGATATGTGGTAGTAGAGTAGTGGTACAAGGGAACACTGCCTTGGCAGGAACTAATGGGGATCCATAATAAACCCCAGGAAGAGTAGCTGCTGCCTTGGCAGGAACTAATGGGGATCCATAATAAACCCCAGGAAGAGTAGCTGCTGCCTTGACAGGAACTAATGGGGATCCATAATGAACCCCAGGAAGAGTAGCTGCTGTCTTGACAGGAACTAATGGAGATCCATAATGCATACTAATACAGGTATCCCAATCAGTGTTGTCATTTGAACGTTTACACAGTAAACAAACAGTTGTATTGAAGCCAAATATCTGACTATAATGTTTTCTGAGTAGCTGATAACCGGT
Source organism: Salvelinus alpinus (assembly GCF_045679555.1). Taxonomy (NCBI): domain Eukaryota; kingdom Metazoa; phylum Chordata; class Actinopteri; order Salmoniformes; family Salmonidae; genus Salvelinus; species Salvelinus alpinus. Next base: position 722,801 of record NC_092090.1, on the reverse strand, counting down.
TACCATTGAGGAGGTTCTAACTTAAAAACTTCTCTAGGATAGGGGGCAGAGTTTTCACTTAGGGAAAAATAGCGTGCCAAATTTCAACTTCGTTCTACTCATCCCCAGAATATAAGATATGCATATTATTAGTAGATTTGGATAGAAAACACTCTGAAGTTTCTAAAACTGTTTGAATCATATCTGTAAGTATAACAGAACTTATGTAGCAGGCAAAACCCTGAGGACTAACCTTTTTTTTTTTAAGTCACTGTCTGTTCAATGAGATTTATAATCACTCTATTCTCAGTTCTTACTGCTTCCACTGGATGTCACCAGTCTTGGGAAATAGGTTGAGGTTATTCATTTGTGAAATGAAGAAGGCCACCAGGAAGTAGAGTATAGGGATGTTTACACTACCATACTATAAGATGTCTGTCCTGTCTTCAGCGATAGGTAGTCTGTCCTGTCCTCAGCTATAGGTAGTCTGTCCTGTCCTCAGCTATAGGTAACCTGTCCTGTCCTCAGCTATAGGTAACCTGTCTTGTCCTCAGCTATAGGTAGTCTGTCCTGTCCTCAGCGATAGGTAGTCTGTCCTGTCCTCAGCTATAGGTAGTCTGTCCTGTCCTCAGCTATAGGTAACCTGTCCTGTCCTCAGCGATAGGTAGTCTGTCCTGTCCTCAGCTATAGGTAGTCTGTCCTGTCCTCAGCGATAGGTAGTCTGTCCTGTCCTCAGCTATAGGTAGTCTGTCCTGTCCTCAGCGATAGGTAACCTGTCCTGTCCTCAGCTATAGGTAGTCTGTCCTGTCCTCAGCTATAGGTAGTCTGTCCTGTCCTCAGCTATAGGTAGTCTGTCCTGTCCTCAGCTATAGGTAACCTGTCCTGTCCTCAGCTATAGGTAGTCTGTCCTGTCCTCAGCTATAGGTAGTCTGTCCTGTCCTCAGCTATAGGTAGTCTGTCCTGTCCTCAGCTATAGGTAGTCTGTCCTGTCCTCAGCTATAGGTAGTCTGTCCTGTCCTCAGCTATAGGTAGTCTGTCCTGTCCTCAGCTATAGGTAGTCTGTCCTGTCCTCAGCTATAGGTAGTCTGTCCTGTCCTCAGCTATAGGTAGTCTGTCCTGTCCTCAGCTATAGGTAGTCTGTCCTGTCCTCAGCGATAGGTAACCTGTCCTGTCCTCAGCTATAGGTAACCTGTCCTGTCCTCAGCTATAAGTAACCTGTCCTGTCCTCAGCGATAGGTAGTCTGTCCTGTCTTCAGCGATAGGTAGTCTGTCCTGTCCTCAGCTATAGGTAGTCTGCGCTGTCCTCAGCGATAGGTAACCTGCGCTGTCCTCAGCTATAGGTAGTCTGTCCTGTCCTCAGCGATAGGTAGTCTGTCCTGTCCTCAGCGATAGGTAGTCTGTCCTGTCCTCAGCGATAGGTAGTCTGTCCTGTCCTCAGCTATAGGTAACCTGTCCTGTCCTCAGCTATAGGTAGTCTGTCCTGTCTTCAGCGATAGGTAACCTGCGCTGTCCTCAGCTATAGGTAACCTGTCCTGTCCTCAGCGATAGGTAGTCTGTCCTGTCTTCAGCGATAGGTAACCTGTCCTGTCCTCAGCGATAGGTAGTCTGTCCTGTCCTCAGCGATAGGTAGTCTGTCCTGTCCTCAGCTATAGGTAGTCTGTCCTGTCCTCAGCTATAGGTAACCTGTCCTGTCCTCAGCTATAGGTAACCTGTCCTGTCCTCAGCGATAGGGAACCTGTCCTGTTCTCAGCGATAGGTAACCTGTCCTGTCCTCAGCTATAGGTAACCTGCGCTGTCCTCAGCTATAGGTAACCTGTCCTGTCCTCAGCGATAGGTAGTCTGTCCTGTCTTCAGCGATAGGTAACCTGTCCTGTCCTCAGCGATAGGTAGTCTGTCCTGTCCTCAGCTATAGGTAGTCTGTCCTGTCCTCAGCTATAGGTAGTCTGTCCTGTCCTCAGCTATAGGTAACCTGTCCTGTCCTCAGCTATAGGTAACCTGTCCTGTCCTCAGCGATAGGGAACCTGTCCTGTTCTCAGCGATAGGTAACCTGTCCTGTCCTCAGCGATAGAAAAACCTGTCCTGTCCTCAGCGATAGGTAACCTGTCCTGTCCTCAGCTATGTCCTGTCCTCAGCGATAGGTAACCTGTCCTGTCCTCAGCGATAGGTAACCTGTCCTGTCCTCAGCTATAGGTAACCTGTTCTGTCCTCAGCTATAGGTAACCTGTCCAGGCTGCAGTCTTTAGACCTGAGTGACAACGCTCTGCAAGTCATCTGTCCAGAGATCGGCAGGCTGAGGTCCCTACGACACCTGAGACTGGCCAACAACCAGCTGAAATACCTGCCTCCAGGTAAGACTGACCCACAACCAGCTGAAATACCTGCCTCCAGGTAAGACTGACCCACAACCAGCTGAATTACCTGCCTCCAGGTAAGACTGACCCACAACCAGCTGAATTACCTGCCTCCAGGTAAGACTGACCCACAACCAGCTGAATTACCTGCCTCCAGGTAAGACTGACCCACAACCAGCTGAAATACCTGCCTCCAGGTAAGACTGACCCACAACCAGCTGAATTACCTGCCTCCAGGTAAGACTGACCCACAACCAGCTGAATTACCTGCCTCCAGGTAAGACTGACCCACAACCAGCTGAATTACCTGCCTCCAGGTAAGACTGACCCACAACCAGCTGAAATACCTGCCTCCAGGTAAGACTGGCCAACCTGCCTCCAGGTAAGACTGGCCAACAACCAGCTGAAATACCTGCCTCCAGGTAAGACTGACCAACAACCAGTTGAAATACCTGCCTCCAGGTAAGAATGGCCAACGACCAGCTGAAATACCTGCCTCCAGGTAAGACTGGCCAACCTGCCTCCAGTAAGACTGGCCAACAACCAGCTGAAATACCTGCCTCCAGGTAAGACTGAACCACAACCAGCTGAAATACCTGCCTCCAGGTAAGACTGACCCACAACCAGCTGAAATACCTGCCTCCAGGTAAGACTGACCCACAACCAGCTGAAATACCTGCCTCCAGGTAAGACTGGCCAACCTGCCTCCAGGTAAGACTGACCCACAACCAGCTGAAATACCTGCCTCCAGGTAAGACTGACCCACAACCAGCTGAAATACCTGCCTCCAGGTAAGACTGACCAACCTGCCTCCAGTAAGACTGGCCAACAACCAGCTGAAATACCTGCCTCCAGGTAAGACTGACCCACAACCAGCTGAAATACCTGCCTCCAGGTAAGACTGACCCACAACCAGCTGAATTACCTGCCTCCAGGTAAGACTGACCCACAACCAGCTGAATTACCTGCCTCCAGGTAAGACTGACCAACAACCAGCTGAATTACCTGCCTCCAGGTAAGACTGACCCACAACCAGCTGAAATACCTGCCTCCAGGTAAGACTGGCCAACCTGCCTCCAGGTAAGACTGGCCAACCTGCCTCCAGGTAAGACTGGCCAACCTGCCTCCAGGTAAGACTGGCCAACCTGCCTCCAGGTAAGACTGGCCAACAACCAGCTGAAATACCTGCTTCCAGGTAAGACTGACCAACAACCAGCTGAAATACCTGCCTCCAGGTAAGAATGGCCAACGACCAGCTGAAATACCTGCCTCCAGGTAAGACTGGCCAACCTGCCTCCAGGTAAGACTGGCCAACCTGCCTCCAGGTAAGACTGGCCAACAACCAGCTGAAATACCTGCTTCCAGGTAAGACTGACCAACAACCAGCTGAAATACCTGCCTCCAGGTAAGAATGGCCAACGACCAGCTGAAATACCTGCCTCCAGGTAAGACTGGCCAACCTGCCTCCAGGTAAGACTGGCCAACCTGCCTCCAGGTAAGACTGGCCAACCTGCCTCCAGGTAAGACTGGCCAACAACCAGCTGAAATACCTGCTTCCAGGTAAGACTGACCAACGACCAGCTGAAATACCTGCCTCCAGGTAAGAATGGCCAACGACCAGCTGAAATACCTGCCTCCAGGTAAGACTGGCCCACAACCAGCTGAAATACCTGCCTCCAGGTAAGACTGACCCACAACCAGCGGAAATACCTGCCTCCAGGTAAGACTGACCCACAACCAGCGGAAATACCTGCCTCCAGGTAAGACTGACCCACAACCAGCGGAAATACCTGCCTCCAGTTAAGACTGACCCACAACCAGCGGAAATACCTGCCTCCAGGTAAGACTGACCCACAACCAGCGGAAATACCTACCTCCAGGTAAGACTGACCCACAACCTCCAGGTAAGACTGACCCACAACCAGCGGAAATACCTGCCTCCAGGTAAGACTGATCCACAACCAGCTGAAATACCTGCCTCCAGGTAAGACTGACCCACAACCAGCTGAAATACCTGCCTCCAGGTAAGACTGACCCACAACCAGCTGAAATACCTGCCTCCAGGTAAGACTGACCCACAACCAGCTGAAATACCTGCCTCCAGGTAAGACTGACCCACGACCAACTGAAATACCTGCCTCCAGGTAAGACTGACCCACAACCAGCTGAAATACCTGCCTTCAGGTAAGACTGACCCACCATCAGCTGAAATACCTGCCTCCAGGTAAGACTGACCCACAACCAGCTGAAATACCTGCCTCCAGGTAAGACTGACCCACCATCAGCTGAAATACCTGCCTCCAGGTAAGACTGGCCAACAACCAGCTGAAATACCTGCCTCCAGGTAAGACTGACCAACCTGCCTCCAGGTAAGACTGACCCACAACCAGCTGAAATACCTGCCTTCAGGTAAGACTGACCCACCATCAGCTGAAATACCTGCCTTCAGGTAAGACTGACCCACCATCAGCTGAAATACCTGCCTCCAGGTAAGACTGACCCACAACCAGCTGAAATACCTGCCTCCAGGTAAGACTGACCCACCATCAGCTGAAATACCTGCCTCCAGGTAAGACTGACCCACCATCAGCTGAAATACCTGCCTCCAGGTAAGACTGGCCAACAACCAGCTGAAATACCTGCCTCCAGGTAAGACTGGCTGACTTATTCCTCTTAGCTACTAGTATGTGACAATATAAATGTTTTCTCACATACACCTGAAAGTTGCAGTGAAAATGTTGTTTTACAGGGTCAGCCATATTAATCATATTGTATTTGTCACATGCTCTGAATACCACAGGTCTTGTATTACAAGCCCTTAACCAACAATGCAGTTTAAGAAAAATACAAATTAAGAAAAGATTGACTAAATAAACAAACGTTAAAAACAATAAGAGTAGGAAGGCTATATACAGGGGGTACTGGTACGGAGTCAATGTGTGGTGGTACAGGTTGAGGTAATTTGTACATGTAGGTAGGGGTAAAGTGACTATGCATAGATAATAAACAGAGTAGCAGCAATGTAGAAACGGGGGGGGGGGGGGGGGTCAATGCAAATAGTCTGGGTATCCATTTGATTAGCTGTTCAGCAGTCTAATGGTTTGGGGGTAGAAGCTGTTCAGCAGTCTGATGGCTTGGTGGTAGAAGCTGTTCAGCAGTCTGATGGCTTGGGGGTAGAAGCTGTTCAGCAGTCTGATGGGGGTAGAAGCTGTTCAGCAGTCTGATGGCTTGGGGGTAGAAGCTGTTCAGCAGTCTGATGGTTTGGGGGTAGAAGCTGATCAGCAGTCTGATGGCTTGGGGGTAGAAGCTGTTCAGCAGTCTGATGGCTTGGGGGTAGAAGCTGTTCAGCAGTCTAATGGATTGGTGGTAGAAGCTGTTCAGCAGTCTGATGGGGGTAGAAGCTGTTCAGCAGTCTGATGGCTTGGGGGTAGAAGCTGTTCAGCAGTCTGATGGTTTGGGGGTAGAAGCTGATCAGCAGTCTGATGGCTTGGGGGTAGAAGCTGTTCAGCAGTCTGATGGCTTGGGGGTAGAAGCTGTTCAGCAGTCTAATGGATTGGTGGTAGAAGCTGTTCAGCAGTCTGATGGCTTGGGGGTAGAAGCTGTTCAGCAGTCTAATGGTTTGGGGGTAGAAGCTGTTCAGCAGTCTGATGGCTTGGGGGTAGAAGCTGTTCAGCAGTCTAATGGATTGGTGGTAGAAGCTGTTCAGCAGTCTAATGGCTTGGGGGTAGAAGCTGTTCAGCAGTCTGATGGTTTGGGGGTAGAAGCTGATCAGCAGTCTAATGGATTGGTGGTAGAAGCTGTTCAGCAGTCTAATGGCTTGGGGGTAGAAGCTGTTCAGCAGTCTGATGGCTTGGGGGTAGAAGCTGTTCAGCAGTCTGATGGTTTGGTGGTAGAAGCTGTTCAGCAGTCTAATGGATTGGTGGTAGAAGCTGATCAGCAGTCTGATGGCTTGGGGGTAGAAGCTGTTCAGCAGTCTGATGGCTTGGGGGTAGAAGCTGTTCAGCAGTCTAATGGCTTGGTGGTAGAAGCTGTTCAGCAGTCTGATGGCTTGGGGGTAGAAGCTGTTCAGCAGTCTGATGGCTTGGGGGTAGAAGCTGTTCAGCAGTCTGATGGCTTGGGGGTAGAAGCTGTTCAGCAGTCTGATGGCTTGGGGGTAGAAGCTGTTCAGCAGTCTGATGGCTTGGGGGTAGAAGCTGTTCAGCAGTCTGATGGCTTGGGGGTAGAAGCTGTTCAGCAGTCTGATGGCTTGGGGGTAGAAGCTGTTCAGCAGTCTGATGGTTTGGTGGTAGAAGCTGTTCAGCAGTCTAATGGCTTGGGGGTAGAAGCTGTTCAGCAGTCTGATGGATTGGTGGTAGAAGCTGTTCAGCAGTCTAATGGCTTGGGGGTAGAAGCTGTTCAGCAGTCTGATGGTTTGGGGGTAGAAGCTGATCAGCAGTCTGATGGCTTGGTGGTAGAAGCTGTTCAGCAGTCTAATGGCTTGGGGGTAGAAGCTGTTCAGCAGTCTGATGGCTTGGGGGTAGAAGCTGTTCAGCAGTCTGGTGGTTTGGGGGTAGAAGCTGTTCAGCAGTCTGATGGCTTGGGGGTAGAAGCTGTTCAGCAGTCTGATGGCTTGGGGGTAGAAGCTGTTCAGCAGTCTGATGGCTTGGGGGTAGAAGCTGTTCAGCAGTCTAATGGCTTGGGGGTAGAAGCTGTTCAGCAGTCTGATGGTTTGTAGGTAGAAGCTGTTCAGCAGTCTGATGGCTTGGGGGTAGAAGCTGTTCAGCAGTCTGATGGCTTGGGGGTAGAAGCTGTTCAGCAGTCTGATGGCTTGGGGGTAGAAGCTGCTCAGAAGCCTTTTGGACCTAGACTTGGCGCTTGCCGTGAAATAGCAGAGAGACCAGTCTATGACCAGGGTGACTGGAGTCTTCGACAATTTTTAGTACGGTGCACCTGGAGGGAATGAGGGTTTAAGTGCCTTTGCACAAGGGCACGTCCACAGATTTTTGGAAACAAATTTTTCACCTTGTCGGCTCAGGTGTTCGAACCAGCAACCTTTTCAGTTACTGGCCCAACGCTCTAATCGCTAGGTTACCTGCCGCCTTATGACTTTTCTGTTTGTCTCACTCCTTTTTTAATTTATTTTATTTCACCTTTATTTTACCAGGTAGGCCAGTTGAGAACAAGTTCTCATTTACAACTGTGACCTGGCCAAGATAAAGCAAAGCAGTGCGACACAAACAACAACAGAGTTAAACATGGGATAAACAAAGTACAGTCAATAACAATAGAAAATATGTATACATTGTGTGCAAATGTAGTAAGACTAGGGAGGTAAGGCAGTAAATAGGTCGTAGTGGCAAAATAATTACAATTTAGCATTTTGGTGCCTTCCTGAGCCAGGATTCAGACACGGCTAGGACATCAGGGTTGGCGGAGTGTGCTAAGGCAGTGAATAAAACAAACTTAGGGAGGAGGCTTCTAATGTTAACATGCATGAAACCCAGGCTTTTACGGTTACAGAACAAATGAGAGCGGCTGGGGAATAGGTGTAGTGCTGGGGGCTACAGGGCCTGGGTTAACCTCTACATCACCAGAGGAGTAGGATAAGGGTACGGCTGAAGGCTATAAGAACTGGTCGTCTAGTGCGTTGGGAACAGAATAAAAGCAGCAGATTTCTGGGCATGGTAGGATAGATTCAGGGCATAATGTACAGACACGGGTATGGTAGGATGTGAGTACAGTGGAGGTAAACCTAGGCATTGAGTGACGATGAGAGAGGTTTTGTCTCTGGAGGCACCAGTTAAGCCATGTGAGGTCTCTGCATGTGTGGGAGGTGGGACAAAGAGCTATCTAAGACATGTTGAGCGGGACTGGGGGCTCCTACAGTGAAATAAAACTATAATAACTAACAGAAACAGCCGTAGACATATTGACATTAGAGAGAGGCATAAAGCAATCACAGGTGTTGATCAGGAGAGCTAAGACAACGGGTAAATGGTGATGAATGGGCAGGAGGGTCAGTTAGGTACATACAGGACCTGAGTTCGAGGCTGGGGCCGACAGAAACTTAATGTTAGTGAACAGTCCAGCAGGCATCAGCTGTGTAGCCGAGTGATCATGGCGTCCAATGAGCAGCAATAGGTGAGTCAGGGAGCCGTTCGGTAGTCACTACAACGCTAGTCCAGCGGGAGACACGACGTTCAGAAAGCTAGCGGGCCGTTCGGTAGTCGCTATTACGCTAGTCGAGCGGGAGACACGGCGTTCAGAAAGCTAGCGGGCCGTTCGGTAGTCGCTACAACGCTAGTCGAGCGGGAGACACGGCGTTCAGAAAGCTAGCGGGCCGTTCGGTAGTCGCTACAACGCTAGTCGAGCGGGAGACACGGCGTTCAGAAAGCTAGCGGGCCGTTCGGTAGTCGCTACAACGCTAGTCGAGCGGGAGACTCGGCGTTCAGAAAGCTAGCGGGCCGTTCGGTAGTCGCTACAACGCTAGTCGAGCGGGAGACACGGCGTTCAGAAAGCTAGCGGGCCGTTCGGTAGTCGCTACAACGCTAGTCCAGCGGGAGACACGGCGTTCAGAAAGCTAGCGGGCCGAGTGATCATAGGGTCCAATGAGCAGCAATAGGTGAGTCAGGGAGCCGTTCGGTAGTCGCTACAACGCTAGTCCAGCTGGAGACACGGCGTTCAGAAAGCTAGCGGGCCGAGTGATCATAGGGTCCAATGAGCAGGTGAGTCAGGGAGCCGTTCGGTAGTCACTACAACGCTAGTCGAGCGGGAGACACGGCGTTCAGAAAGCTAGCGGGCTGAGTGATCATAGGGTCCAATGAGCAGCAATAGGTGAGTCAGGGAGCCGTTCGGTAGTCGCTACAACGCTAGTCCAGCGGGAGACACGGCGTTCAGAAAGCTAGCGGGCTGGGGATAGCAGATGGGTCTTCGGCGACATCGCAACGGAAAAGCCTGTTGAATCCACATCGGACGATTACGTCGGCAGACACACTGTCTCCATCTTACTCCGTCTTACGTGATTTGGATTCCCGTAGGGCGGCGCACAATTGGCCCAGCGTCGTCCGGGTTAGGGTTTGGCTCTCATTGTAAATGAGAATTTGTTCTTAACTGACTTGCCTAGTTAAATAACAGTTAATCTATCCCTGTCTCTCACTGTGTCTCTGTCTCTCTCTGTCTCTGTCTCTCTGTCTCTCTCTCTGTCTCTCTGTGTCTCTCTCTCTCTCTGACTCGCTCTCTGTGTCTCTCTCTCTCTCTGTGTCTCTGTCTCTCTCTGTGTCTCTGTCTCTATCTCGCTCTCTGTCTCTCTCTCTCTCTGTGTCTCTGTCTCGCTCTCTGTGTCTCTGTCTGTCTCTTTCTCTCTCTGTCTCTGTCTCTCTGCGTCTCTCTCTCTGTTTCGCTCTCTGTGTCTCTCTCTCTCTCTCTGTCTCTGTCTCTCTGCGTCTCTCTCTCTGTTTCGCTCTCTGTGTCTCTCTCTCTCTCTCTCTCTGTCTCGCTCTCTGTCTCTCTCTCTGTCTCGCTCTCTGTCTCTGTGTCTCCCTCTGTCTCTGTGTCCTATCTGAGATTGGAGGCCTGTGTGACCTCTTGTTTTTCTCTTCTCTCTCACACAGAGATTGGAGCCCTGTGTGACTTAGAGACCCTGGATGTGAGTAGAAATGTGTTGGTGTGTCTCCCAGAGCGGCTGCACCAGTGTCTGTCTCTCCAGTGTCTCACTGCTGACAGGAACAACCTGACCAGCTTCCCCAGACAGCTCTGCCAGCTCCACAGCCTCAACGAGCTCAGTATGGCTGCTAACCAACTCACCTCTCTACCCCTAGGTTAGTATGGGCTCAGAGTGGTATGGGGTCAGAGTGATAATGGTAGATGTGACTGTCTGATAATGGTAGATGTGCCTGTCTGATAATGGTAGATGTGTCTGTCTGATAATGGTAGATGTGCCTGTCTGATAATGGTAGATGTGTCTGTCTGATAATGGTAGATGTGCCTGTCTGATAATGATAGATGTGCCTGTCTGATAATGGTAGATGTGCCTGTCTGATAATGGTAGATGTGCCTGTCTGATAATGGTAGATGTGCCTGTCTGATAATGGTAGATGTGCCTGTCTGATAATGGTAGATGTGCCTGTCTGATAATGGTAGATGTGCCTGTCTGATAATGGTAGATGTGCCTGTCTGATAATGGTAGATGTGCCTGTCTGATAATGGTAGATGTGCCTGTCTGATAATGGTAGATGTGCCTGTCTGATAATGGTAGATGTGCCTGTCTGATAATGGTAGATGTGCCTGTCTGATAATGGTAGATGTGCCTGTCTGATAATGGTAGATGTGCCTGTCTGATAATGGTAGATGTGCCTGTCTGATAATGGTAGATGTGCCTGTCTGATAATGGTAGATGTGCCTGTCTGATAATGATAGATGTGCCTGTCTGATGATGGTAGATGTGCCTGTCTGATAATGGTAGATGTGTCTGTCTGATAATGGTAGATGTGCCTGTCTGATAATGATAGATGTGCCTGTCTGATAATGGTAGATGTGCCTGTCTGATAATGATAGATGTGCCTGTCTGATAATGATAGATGTGCCTGTCTGATAATGGTAGATGCGTCTGTCTGATAATGGTAGATGCGTCTGTCTGATAATGGTAGATGCGTCTGTCTGATAATGGTAGATGTGCCTGTCTGATAATGGTAGATGTGCCTGTCTGATAATGGTAGATGTGCCTGTCTGATAATGGTAGATGTGCCTGTCTGATAATGGTAGATGTGCCTGTCTGATAATGGTAGATGTGCCTGTCTGATAATGGTAGATGTGCCTGTCTGATAATGGTAGATGTGCCTGTCTGATAATGGTAGATGTGCCTGTCTGATAATGGTAGATGTGCCTGTCTGATAATGGTAGATGTGCCTGTCTGATAATGGTAGATGTGCCTGTCTGATAATGGTAGATGTGCCTGTCTGATAATGGTAGATGTGCCTGTCTGATAATGGTAGATGTGCCTGTCTGATAATGGTAGATGTGCCTGTCTGATAATGGTAGATGTGCCTGTCTGATAATGGTAGATGTGCCTGTCTGATAATGATAGATGTGCCTGTCTGATAATGGTAGATGTGCCTGTCTGATAATGGTAGATGTGCCTGTCTGATAATGGTAGATGTGCCTGTCTGATAATGGTAGATGTGCCTGTCTGATACTGGTAGATGTGCCTGTCTGATAATGGTAGATGTGCCTGTCTGATAATGATAGATGTGCCTGTCTGATAATGGTAGATGTGCCTGTCTGATAGATGTGCCTGTCTGATAGATGTGACTGTCTGATAATGGTAGATGTGCCTGTCTGATAATGGCAGATGTGCCTGTCTGATAATGGCAGATGTGCCTGTCTGATAATGGTAGATGTGCCTGTCTGATAATGATAGATGTGACTGTCTGATAATGGTAGATGTGCCTGTCTGATTGATGTGCCTGTCTGATGATGGTAGATGTGACTGTCTGATAATGGTAGATGTGACTGTCTTATAATGGTAGATGTGCCTGTCTGATAATGGTAGATGTGCCTGTCTGATAATGGTAGATGTGCCTGTCTGATAATGGTAGATGTGCCTGTCTGATAATGGTAGATGTGCCTGTCTGATAATGGTAGATGTGCCTGTCTGATGATGGTAGATGTGCCTGTCTGATAATGATAGATGTGCCTGTCTGATAGATGTGCCTGTCTGATGATGATAGATGTGACTGTCTGATAATGGTAGATGTGCCTGTCTGATAATGGTAGATGTGCCTGTCTGATGATGGTAGATGTGACTGTCTGATAATGGTAGATGTGCCTGTCTGATAATGGTAGATGTGCCTGTCTGATAATGGTAGATGTGCCTGTCTGTTAATGGTAGATGTGCCTGTCTGATAATGGTAGATGTGACTGTCTGATAATGGTAGATGTGCCTGTCTGATAATGGTAGATGTGCCTGTCTGATAATGGTAGATGTGCCTGTCTGATAATGGTAGATGTGCCTGTCTGATAATGGTAGATGTGCCTGTCTGTATAATTGGTAGATGTGCCTGTCTGATAATGGTAGATGTGCCTGTCTGATAATGGTAAGATGTGACTGTCTGATAATGGTAGATGTGACTGTCTGATAATATTGTGTGTTTCAGATTTGGGTCGTTCCAGAGAGCTGCAGTTTGTGTTTGTTGACAACAACGTCCACCTCAAAGGCCTTCCTTCATACCTGTACAACAAGGTGATTGGCTGCAGCGGGTAAGGACAGCCCCTAACCCTTATATCTGTACAAGGTGATTGGCTGCAGCGGCTAAGGACAGCCCCTAACCCTTATATCTGTACAAGGTGATTGGCTGCAGCGGCTAAGGACAGCCCCTAACCCTTATATCTGTACATGGTGATTGGCTGCAGCGGCTAAGGACAGCCCCTAACCCTTTCTTTAGCTTCTTTGTGGATGAGTATCATTTCTTCAGCATTTCATTGCTTCCTGACCTATTTCTTAATTGGATAAATCTGTCTATTAATGTATTATAGCCTCAGACATTGACGTCTGTCTGTCTAACCTGTCTGTCTGTCTGTTTCTCTCTCTCTCTGTTTCTCTCTCTCTCTGTTTCTCTCTCTCTGTCTCTCTCCATGTGTGGTCTGTCTAACCTGTCTGTCTTCTTCTCTGTCTCTCTCCAGGTGTGGTCTGTCTAACCTGTCTGTCTGTTTCTGTCTCCAGGTGTGGTCTGTCAGGGCAGGTGTCTGACCGGGCGCCCCAGCCTCTGTCTCTGTCTCTGGGAGATGTGTCTGTCCCTCTGCCTGCTGAGGTGAAAGCTATAGGCTCAGAGACGGAGCGAGTGGGCCCCTTGGAGGAGCTCGCCATGAGGGCCCTGCACAGCATGTACCGGCGACAGCCACTCAGAGGTGAGGAGACACACGGATACAGCTACACACACAGATCCTCTTGGGTCTTCTGTAGTGTTCTGAAGTGTCCTGTAATTCATCACACCATAGAGACATGAAGTGTCCTGTAATTCATCACACCATAGAGACATGAAGTGTCCTTTAATTCATCACACCATAGAGACATGAAGTGTCCTTTAATTCATCACACCATAGAGACATGAAGTGTCCTTTAATTCATCACACCATAGAGACATGAAGTGTCCTTTAATTCATCACACCATAGAGACATGAAGTGTCCTGTAATTCATCACACCATAGAGACATGAAGTGTCCTGTAATTCATCACCCCATAGAGACATGAAGTGTCCTGTAATTCATCACACCATAGAGACATGAAGTGTCCTGTAATTCATCACACCATAGAGACATGAAGTGTCCTTTAATTCATCACCCCATAGAGACGTGAAGTGCCCTTTAATTCATCACCCCATAGAGACATGAATTGTCCTTTAATTCATCACCCCATAGAGACATGAAGTGTCCTTTTAATTCATCACCCCATAGAGACATGAAGTGTCCTTTTAATTCATCACCCCATAGAGACATGAAGTGTCCTTTAATTCATCACCCCGTAGAGACATGAAGTGTCCTGTAATTCATCACATCATAGAGACATGAAGTGTCCTATAATTCATCACCCCATAGAGACATGAAGTGTCCTTTAATTCATCACCCCATAGAGACATGAAGTGTCCTTTAATTCATCACCCCATAGAGACATGAAGTGTCCTTTAATTCATCACCCCATAGAGACATGAAGTGTCCTTTAATTCATCACACCATAGAGACATGAAGTGTCCTTTAATTCATCACACCATAGAGACATGAAGTGTCCTGTAATTCATCACACCATAGAGACATGACGTGTCCTTTAATTCATCACCCCATAGAGACATGAAGTGTCCTGTAATTCATCACACCTTAGAGACATGAAGTGTCCTGTAATTCATCACACCATAGAGACATGAAGTGTCCTGTAATTCATCACACCATAGAGACATGAAGTGTCCTGTAATTCATCACACCATAGAGACATGAAGTGTCCTGTAATTCATCACCCCATAGAGACATGACGTGTCCTTTAAATCATCACCCCATAGAGACATGAAGTGTCCTGTAATTCATCACCCCATAGAGACATGAAGTGTCCTTTATTTTATCACCCCATAGAGACATGAAGTGTCCTTTAATTCATCACACCATAGAGACATGAAGTGTCCTTTAATTCATCACACCATAGAGACATGAAGTGTCCTTTAATTCATCACACCATAGAGACATGAAGTGTCCTTTAATTCATCACACCATAGAGACATGAAGTGTCCTTTAATTCATCACACCATAGAGACATGAAGTGTCCTGTAATTCATCACCCCATAGAGACATGAAGTGTCCTGTAATTCATCAACCCCATAGAGACATGAAGTGTCCTGTAATTCATCACACCATAGAGACATGAAGTGTCCTTTAATTCATCACACCATAGAGACATGAAGTGTCCTGTAATTCATCACCCCATAGAGACATGAAGTGTCCTGTAATTCATCACACCATAGAGACATGAAGTGTCCTTTAATTCATCACACCATAGAGACATGAAGTGTCCTGTAATTCATCACCCCATAGAGACATGAAGTGTCCTGTAATTCATCACCCCATAGAGACATGAAGTGTCCTGTAATTCATCACCCCATAGAGACATGAAGTGTCCTTTAAATCATCACCCCATAGAGACATGAAGTGTCCTGTAATTCATCACATCATAGAGACATGACGTGTCCTGTAATTCATCACCCCATAGAGACATGACGTGTCCTGTAATTCATCACACCATAGAGACATGACGTGTCCTGTAATTCATCACCCCATAGAGACATGACGTGTCCTGTAATTCATCACACCATAGAGACATGAAGTGTCCTGTAATTCATCACCCCATAGAGACATGAAGTGTCCTTTAATTCATCACACCATAGAGACATGAAGTGTCCTTTAATTCATCACCCCATAGAGACATGAAGTGTCCTGTAATTCATCACCCCATAGAGACATGAAGTGTCCTGTAATTCATCACCCCATAGAGACATGAAGTGTCCTGTAATTCATCACCCCATAGAGACATGAAGTGTCCTGTAATTCATCACCCCATAGAGACATGAAGTGTCCTTTAATTCATCACCCCATAGAGACATGAAGTGTCCTTTAATTCATCACACCATAGAGACATGAAGTGTCCTGTAATTCATCACCCCATAGAGACATGAAGTGTCCTTTAATTCATCACCCCATAGAGACATGAAGTGTCCTTTAATTCATCACACCATAGAGACATGAAGTGTCCTTTAATTCATCACCCCATAGAGACATGAAGTGTCCTGTAATTCATCACACCATAGAGACATGAAGTGTCCTGTAATTCATCACCCCATAGAGACATGAAGTGTCCTTTAATTCATCACCCCATAGTGACATGAAGTGTCCTGTAATTCATCACACCATAGTGACATGAAGTGTCCTTTAATTCATCACCCCATAGAGACATGAAGTGTCCTGTAATTCATCACCCCATAGAGACATGAAGTGTCCTGTAATTCATCACCCCATAGAGACATGAAGTGTCCTTTAATTCATCACCCCATAGAGA
The DNA here is from genome assembly GCF_045679555.1 of Salvelinus alpinus. Lineage (NCBI taxonomy): Eukaryota > Metazoa > Chordata > Actinopteri > Salmoniformes > Salmonidae > Salvelinus > Salvelinus alpinus. The sequence goes on along the minus strand of NC_092090.1, from coordinate 706,904 downwards.
CATGAAGTGTCCTGTAATTCATCACCCCATAGAGATGCTGTACAGATGGGAGAATAATAATAGGGGTCTTAGCACCGAGCCTGGTGGAACGCCTAATTCAGCTACGGAACATTTGAGGCATTCTATAATATAGAATGTGAAGACATTGAAGTGATATTCAGCTCTGGGATAATATAGAATGTGAAGACATTGAAGTGATCATCAGCTCTGGGATAATATAGAATATGGAGACATTGAAGTGATCATCAGCTCTGGGATAATATAGAATGTGAAGACATTGAAGTGATCATCAGCTCTGGGATAATATAGAATGTGGAGACATTGAAGTGATCATCAGCTCTGGGATAATATAGAATATGGAGACATTGAAGTGATCATCAGCTCTGGGATAATATAGAATGTGGAGACATTGAAGTGATCATCAGCTCTGGGATAATATAGAATGTGAAGACATTGAAGTGATCATACATTACACGCTGAAATGATACATTACCCACTGAAATGATACATTACCCACTGAAATGATACATTACACACTGAAATGATACACATCACACACTGAAATGATACATTACCCACTGAAATGATACATTACCCACTGAAATGATACATTACCCACTGAAATGATACATTACCCACTGAAATGATACATTACACACTGAAATGATACATTACACACTGAAATGATACATTACACACTGAAATGATACATTACACACTGAAATGATACATTACACGCTGAAATGATACATTACCCGCTGAAATGATACATTACCCACTGAAATGATACACATCACACACTGAAATGATACATTACCCACTGAAATGATACATTACCCACTGAAATGATACATTACCCACTGAAATGATACATTACACACTGAAATGATACATTACACACTGAAATGATACATTACACTCTGAAATGATACATTACACTCTGAAATGATACATTACTCTCTGAAATGATACATTACTCTCTGAAATGATACATTACACTCTGAAATGATACATTACACGCTGAAATGATACATTACACGCTGAAATGATACATTACACGCTGAAATGATACATTACACGCTGAAATGATACATTACACGCTGAAATGATACATTACACGCTGAAATGATACATTACACGCTGAAATGATACATTACCCGCTGAAATGATACATTACCCGCTGAAATGATACATTACACGCTGAAATGATACATTACACGCTGAAATGATACATTACACGCTGAAATGATACATTACACTCTGAAATGATACATTACACACTGAAATGATACATTACACACTGAAATGATACATTACTCTCTGAAATGATACATTACACTCTGAAATGATACATTACCCACTGAAATGATACATTACCCACTGAAATGATACATTACACTCTGAACTGATACATTACACTCTGAACTGATACATTACACTCTGAACTGATACATTACACTCTGAAATGATACATTACACTCTGAAATGATACATTACACTCTGAAATGATACATTACACTCTGAAATGATACATTACACTCTGAAATGATACATCACACTCTGAAACGATACTCACATCGGATACAGAGAGCGTGATCACACGGTCATCCGGAACAGCTTGTGCTCTCATGCATGATTCAGTGTTGCCTCAAAGCGAGCAAAGAAGTAATAATGATGTGACCTTTAAACTCCCTCTATCCCAGGTGGTTAAAGAGAATGGTGTGACCCCTGGTCATAATGATGTGACCTTTACAACTCCCTCTCTATCCCAGGTGGTTAAAGAGAATGGTGTGACCCCTGGTCATAACGATGTGACCTTTACAACTCCCTCTCTATCCCAGGTGGTTAAAGAGAATGGTGTGACCCCTGGTCATAATGATGTGACCTTTACAACTCCCTCTCTATCCCAAGTGGTTAAAGAGAACCTTAATGGAGAAATAGAGGAATATCAGTCAATATATTCCTCTTCATTCCTCTCTCTCTCTCTCTCTCCATTCCTCTCTCTCTTCATTCCTCTCTCTCTCTCTCTTCATTCCTCTCTCTCTCTCCCTGTCGGTCTCTCAGAGCGGAGTCTGCTGCCGCCCTTCCTGTTACCCAGAAGCCTTCTGGAACTGCTCCAATGCCCCCTGGGACATTGTCACCGCTGCAGTCAGCCCATGTTTACCATCATCTACCCCAAACTGTTCCCCCTCAGAGAGACCGCCCTGGCTGGGGTACACCGCAGGTAGCTAACCCTGACCCCTAACCACCCCTGACCCCTAACCACCCCTGACCCCTAACCACCCCTGACCCCCAACCACCCCTGACCCCCAACCACCCCTAACCCCTAACCACCCCTGACCCCTAACCACCCCTGACCCCTAACCACCCCTGACCCCCAACCACCCCTAACCCCTAACCACGCCTGACCCCTAAACTTGAAGGTCTCATAGGACGTGCATCTTTCGCACTACTTTATTCCAGTCCCTCTAATAGTCTCTCTGTCTCTGTCTCCAGAACCACAGTGAGTTTCGTTGCCTACTGCTGTTCCAGTCAGTGTGTTCAGACATTTGATCTGCAGCAATGACATCATGGTGCCTCCACCTCTGTCATCATCTCCACCTCTGGTCTCCTGGATGAATGAATGAAGGATGACAGAAGATGGATGAAGGACTGTGGGAGTCCTCCAGTCCTGAACCTCTCAGGAGGACATGCATAGCCTCTGGACTGGTGGACATGAAGTCCTGAACATCTCAGGGGGACATGCATAGCCTCTGGACTGGTGGACATGAAGTCCTGAACATCTCAGGGGGACATGCATAGCCTCTGGACTGGTGGACATGAAGTCCTGAACATCTCAGGGGGACATGCATAGCCTCTGGACTGGTGGACATGAAGTCCTGAACATCTCAGGGGGACATGCATAGCCTCTGGACTGGTGGACATGAAGTCCTGAACATCTCAGGGGGACATGCATAGCCTCTGGACTGGTGGACATGAAGTCCTGAACATCTCAGGGGGACATGCATAGCCTCTGGACTGGTGGACATGAAGTCCTGAACATCTCAGGACCAGCCAGTGACCAGTCCAGCAGTCTGTAATGGACATGAATGGTCCAATTGAATGAGGGACAATATTGGTATTAATAATCCACATCATATCATCTACTTATGTCCAACCACTAACATCTCTTAATACAACATCATTCTACCAATGGTTTGTTTCTGCTTTCAGTTTGTTCCAGCAACAACTCAGACCGTGTCGGTATGTTACTGGTGTGAACTAGCTGCTCACCAGCCAACCGTTCACCTGACAGACACAATAACATGAAGTGCCCAGTGTTTCTGTCTTTGTAGAGGAGAATCTATTCTGATCATTTCTATGGATTTTTACTGGATGACAAAAAGTGTTTGAAGAATGTCACTTAGGCCGTATTGCATGATAATAGTTATTAACCTGTTCTAAATATGTATTACTGGTAGGTGTATGGTCCCCCACTCCAGCCCTGAGGACTTAGAGAAGATAATAGTTATAAACCTGGTAGGTGTATGGTCCCCACTCCAGCCCTGAGGACTTAGAGAAGATAATAGTTATTAACCTGGTAGGTGTATGGTCCCCCACTCCAGCCCTGAGGACTTAGAGAAGATAATAGTTATAAACCTGGTAGGTGTATGGTCCCCCACTCCAGCCCTGAGGACTTAGAGAAGATAGTAGTTATTAACCTGGTAGGTGTATGGTCCCCACTCCAGCCCTGAGGACTTAGAGAAGATAATAGTTATTAACCTGGTAGGTGTATGGTCCCCCACTCCAGCCCTGAGGACTTAGAGAAGATAATAGTTATAAACCTGGTAGGTGTATGGTCCCCCACTCCAGCCCTGAGGACTTAGAGAAGATAATAGTTATAAACCTGGTAGGTGTATGGTCCCCACTCCAGCCCTGAGGACTTAGAGAAGATAGTAGTTATTAACCTGGTAGGTGTATGGTCCCCACTCCAGCCCTGAGGACTTAGAGAAGATAATAGTTATTAACCTGGTAGGTGTATGGTCCCCCACTCCAGCCCTGAGGACTTAGAGAAGATAATAGTTATAAACCTGGTAGGTGTATGGTCCCCCACTCCAGCCCTGAGGACTTAGAGAAGATAGTAGTTATAAACCTGGTAGGTGTATGTCCCCCCCCCACTCCAGCCCTGAGGACTTTAAGATGAGTTATAACCCTGTTCTAAATACGTATTACTGGTAGGTGTATGGTCCCCCACTCCAGCCCTGAGGACTTAGAGAAGATAATAGTTATAAACCTGGTAGGTGTATGTCCCCCCCCCACTCCAGCCCTGAGGACTTTAAGATGAGTTATAACCCTGTTCTAAATACGTATTACTGGTAGGTGTATGGTCCCCCACTCCAGCCCTGAGGACTTAGAGAAGATAATAGTTATAAACCTGGTAGGTGTATGTCCCCCCCCCACTCCAGCCCTGAGGACTTTAAGATGAGTTATAACCCTGTTCTAAATACGTATTACTGGTAGGTGTATGGTCCCCCACTCCAGCCCTGAGGACTTAGAGAAGATAATAGTTATAAACCTGGTAGGTGTATGGTCCCCCCCCACTCCAGCCCTGAGGACTTAGAGAAGATAATAGTTATTAACCTGGTAGGTGTATGGTCCCCACTCCAGCCCTGAGGACTTTGAGAAGATAGTAGTTATAAACCTGGTAGGTGTACGGTCCCCCACTCCAGCCCTGAGGACTTTGAGAAGATAATAGTCACATTAGTTATTGAGAGTTTCTTTTCCTGAAGACACATCAGTCTCTCAGACGTCTCACAAGTTTTGAAACTTTAGAAAATTGTTCTTTGAGGGTAAACTGTTTTTTTTGTTTGCAAAAAAGGTTAACTTCTGAAAAGGCCTGGTAACCTGAATGTTTTTGAAGGATTTAAAACTAACTTTGTTTCCATTCAGTTTGAATGTGATTCAAAGCAACGCTGTGGTTCATTAGCTGAAAACCAAAGGAACTGAAGCTCAGCTCATAACAGAAGTGTTTCGGCCCTACAGGACCAGACTTGCCTATCCTGGCTGTAGGTCCATGCAGCAGACTCTCTGTCCTGGCTAGAGGGACTGAGAGACTGGGATAGGGGGCAGCAGAACTCTCTGTCTTGGCTAGAGGGACTGAGAGACTGGGATAGGGGGCAGCAGAACTCTCTGTCTTGGGTAGAGGGACTGAGAGACTGGGATAGGGGGCAGCAGACTCTGTCCTGGCTAGACTGACTGAGAGACTGGGATAGGGGGCAGCAGACTCTGTCCTGGCTAGACTGACTGAGAGACTGGGATAGGGGGCAGCAGACTCTGTCCTGGCTAGACTGACTGAGAGACTGGGATAGGGGGTAGCAGACTCTGTCCTGGGTAGACGGACTGAGAGACTGGGATAGGGGGCAGCAGAACTCTCTGTCCTGGGTAGACGGACTGAGAGACTGGGATAGGGGGCAGCAGTACTCTATCTCCATGGCTGTGTCTGAAGTTGAGACTCCGCCAGAGTTCTGTCGAGTGTTGAGACTCCGCCAGGGTTCTGCCGAGTGTTGATACTCCGCCAGGGTTCTGTCGAGTGTTGATACTCCGCCAGGGTTCTGTCGAGTGTTGAGACTCCGCCTGGGTTCTGTCGAGTGTTGAGACTCCGCCTGGGTTCTGCCGAGTGTTGAGACTCCACCAGGGTTCTGCCGAGTGTTGAGACTCCGCCAGGGTTCTGCCGAGTGTTGAGACTCCGCCTGGGTTCTGTCGAGTGTTGAGACTCCGCCTGGGTTCTGTCGAGTGTTGAGACTCCGCCTGGGTTCTGTCGAGTGTTGAGACTCCGCCTGGGTTCTGCCGAGTGTTGAGACTCCGCCTGGGTTCTGCCGAGTGTTGAGACTCCGCCAGGGTTCTGCCGAGTGTTGAGACTCCGCCAGGGTTCTGCCGAGTGTTGAGACTCCGCCAGGGTTCTGCCGAGTGTTGAGACTCCGCCAGGGTTCTGCCGAGTGTTGAGACTCCGCCAGGGTTCTGTCGAGACTCCGCCAGGGTTCTGTTGAGACTCCGCCAGGGTTCTGTCGAGTGTTGAGACTCCGCCAGGGTTCTGTCGAGTGTTGAGACTCCGCCAGGGTTCTGTCGAGTGTTGAGACTCCACCATGAATGTCTGAATCTCACAACTCACGAGGAATGGTGAACAAAATGATAATTTACCTCATCCCAAATTTTGACCATGAACCCGGGTCGTAATCTAGTGTATTGTAGACCAGGGTTGATAGGGCGTAATCTTGTTTCTACAGCCAGGGTGTGACAGGGCGTAATCTGTTTCTAGCAGCCAGGTGTCTGAATGGGCGTAATCTGTGTCTATTAGACCACGGTGTTGAAGTGGCGTCAATCATGTTTCTAGACCAGGGTTAGATAGGGCGTAATCTGTATTCTACACCAGGTGTTGAATGTGGCGTAATAACTGTTGTTATAGACCAGGGTTGAATGGGCGTAATCTGTTTCTACACCAGGGTTGAAGGGCGTAATCTGTTTCTACACCAGGGTCTGACAGTTTGGCGATAATCAATGTTTCTAGACCAGGGTTGAAGGGCGTAAGTCTGTTTCAGTATCACTCAGGGTTGCAAGGGCGTAATCTGTTTCTACACCAGGGTTGAAGGGCGTAATCTGTTTCTACACCAGGGTTGAAGGGCGTAATCTGTTTCTACACCAGGGTTGAAGGGCGTAATCTGTTTCTACACCAGGGTTGAAGGGCGTAATCTGTTTCTACACCAGGGTTGAAGGGCGTAATCTGTTTCTACACCAGGGTTGAAGGGCGTAATCTGTTTCTACACCAGGGTTGAAGGGCGTAATCTGTTTCTACACCAGGGTTGAAGGGCGTAATCTGTTTCTACACCAGGGTTGAAGGGCGTAATCTGTTATCTACACCAGGGTTGAAGGGCGTAATCTGTTTCTACACCAGGGTTGAAGGGCGTAATCTGTTTCTACACCAGGGTTGAAGGGCGTAATCTGTTTTTACACCAGGGTTGAAGGGCGTAATCTGTTTCTACACCAGGGTTGAAGGGCGTAATCTGTTTTTAGACCAGGGTTGAAGGGCGTTATCTGTTTTTAGACCAGGGTTGAAGGGCGTAATCTGTTTTACACCAGGGTTGAAGGGCGTAATCTGTTTTACACCAGGGTTGAAGGGCGTAATCTGTTTTTAGACCAGGGTTGAAGGGTGTAATCTGTTTTTAGACCAGGGTTGAAGGCTGTGATTAGAATTTAGACCAGGGTTATCTATTATTAGATACTTATTTTATCAAGGGACGCCAAACTGCTCGCTGGCTTGCCTTGCATTCAATGCTACGGGTGGCAACAATGTCATACTCTTTTTGACCAGACAG
>NC_092090.1:681483-699455 GCF_045679555.1 Salvelinus alpinus | reverse complement strand
TACGTATTCATGGTAGCATCCACATTAATGCAGTGGTTTATAAACATATTCTATTCTTATTTACAACAAAAGTGACGTCAAAATAGCACAACACATTACAGTGTAACCGGAAAGTATTCAGACCCCTTGACTTTTTCCACATTTTGTTACGTTACAGCCTTATTCTAAAATGTATTAAATAGCTTTTTCCCACATCAACACAGAGGAACTCTGGAGCTCTGTCAGAGTGACCATCGGCTTCTTGGTCACCTCCCTGACCAAGGTCCTTCTCTCCCGATTGCTCAGTTTGGCCTGGCGGCCAGCTCTATGAAGAGTCTTGGTGGTTCCAAACTTCTTCCATTTAAGAATGATGGAGGCCAATGTGTTCTTGGGGACCTTCAATGTTGCAGAAATATTTTTGGTACCCTTCTCCAGATCTGTGCCTTGACAGAATCCTGTCTCGCTGCTCTACAGACAATTCCTTTGATCTCATGGTTTGGTTTCTGCTCTGACATGCACTGTCAACTATGGGACCTTATATAGACAGGTGTGTGCCTTCCAAATGATGTCCAATCAATTGAATTTACCACAGGTGGACTCCAATCAAGTTGTAGAAAGGATGATCAATGGAAACAGGATGCAACTGAGCTCAATTTCGAGTCTCATAGCAAAGGGTCTGAATACTTATGTAAATAAGCTATTTCATTATTATATTTTTAATTTGTGCAAAATTCAAAAAGCCTATTTTCTCTTTGTCATTAAGGGTTATTGTGTGTAGATTGATTTTTTTTTTTTTATGTAATAATTTTACAATAAGGTTGTAACGTAACAAAATATGAATACTGTGAATACTGTGAATTTGTCTCAATAATTTTGATCCCTTAATTAAAATGGGGGGGGACTATGTACAAAAAGTGCAGTAATTTTTAAATGGTTCACCCGATATGGATGAAAATACTCTCAAATTAAAGATGACAGCTGATAGTCTGCACTTTACTGTCATAGTCATTGTATCATAGTCATTGTACCAAAGTGCTGGAGTACAGAGCTAAAACAACACAAAATTAGTCACTGTCCCATTACTTTTGTAGCTCACTGTATATGCATATGTTTTGGTCTTGAGAAGACTGGCTGAATTCTGGCATAGAGTACCTTCTTTTATCTCAGCATGTCTACAAAGATTATCCCTTCTCCCTGTTTTTGTTTGTATGGAAATTCTGATACTGGAGACTGTTATCAAAGGAAACTGTGTAACGTAGTATTTATAGTGGTTAAGAAATGCATTGCCATTAATTGGAAGGTTGGTTTTCCTCCCACAATGTCACAATGGATGGCAGGAATATCAAGTTATGTATCACTAGATTTTTACAGGATTAAGGGTATACTGGGCAACTGTCATGAAGTCTGGATGCCTTATATTGAATACAGTACCACAAAATTTGTGTTTTTTTTTTTTTTACTTCTTTTCAAAAAGTGGGAAGGAAATTGTGTTGGGAGAGAGCAGAGTTATTGACTAGACTGGCGGTGGTCGGGCATGCAGGCGGCTCAGGCTGGCTGGACGGACTGGCAGACATTTTTATAAAGAGGATGTCTTAATAATATGGCGGCAGTCCCGATATCGGGACCAATAAAACAACAGCCAGTCCAAGTGCAGGGCGCCAAATTCAAAAACCAGAAATCTCATAATTAAAATTCCTCAAACATACATGTGTCTTATATCATTTTAAAGGTAATCTTGTTGTTAATCCCACCAAAGTGTCCGATTTCAAATAGGATTTTCAGCGAAAGCACTACAGACGATTATGTTATGTCACCACAAAACCAAAAATAATCACAGCCATTTTTCCCAGCTAAATATAGCTTCACAAAAACCAGAATAGAGATAAAATGAATCACTAACCTTCGATTATTTTCATCAGATGACACTCATAGGACTTCATGTTACACAATACATGCATGTTTTGTTTGATTAAATTCATATTTATATAAAAAAATCTGAGTTTACATTGAGGCTACAAGATTCACTAAATGCAAAAACATCAAGTGACTTTGCATAGCCCATTGTTTCAACATGAATACTCATCATAAATATAGATGATAATACAAGTTATACACATTGAATTATAGATATACCTCTCCTTAATGCAACCGCTATGTCAGATTTCAAAAAAACTTTACGGAAAAATAATTGCAAGCTATAATCTGAGACGGCGCTCAAAGTAGCATACCACAGCTGCAAAGATAGCGTCACTATAAACAATAAAATACATGATAAATATCCCATTACCTTTGTTGATTAGGATCAGAAAGCACACCAGGGGTCTGTTGCACAAAAGTAGAATTAAGACATCCGGGATAAATGACTCAGCTGAGCTCAATGAAGCCAAAACATGTGCGTCCAGGCTTAATTGGTTGCACAAAGACCAAGCCAGGATGAGCAGACACGGATTCATTAAGCCAGGTGAAACCAATCCTGGATAGGTGCGCGCTCACGGCTCACTCAAATAGACCCCGCCACAGATCACAGATTAACTGATTTACCATGGCAACTAGAGCCGCGTACTTTTCCCCGTCGGAAGCACAAATCCTCATGGAGGCATACGAGGAGGTAAAAGATATAATTAAGAAGAAAGGCAACACCGCCACAGTGATAAAGCAAAGAGAAAAAGCGTGGCAAAGTATTGCAGACCGCCTGAATGCGTAAGTAGTGCACAATTACACACTCACCGCTCCGCTGAAACATCACAATTACAATTCAAATATTTAATTCACATCTCCAAAAATGCAGTTGTACTGTAATTATGAAACGGTTAAATTTTTTATTGAAATGCACTGCAGATATGAGTGAAATTGTGTAAAGTAACTCCATCACACTGTATAAAGCTATGATACATTTTTTGATATTTTTACTGAAAACAAGACAAAAATACCAAGTAATTTTTTGCAGTGTGACTCCATTAAATGTGTGTGTGTGTGTGTGTGTGTGTGTAGATTAAACATGAACGGGCCAAAACGGACATGGCAGCAGGTCAAAATCAAATACAAGAACATTCTGCAGAATGGTATGGTCCCTGACTAATATTTAACAAAGCACAAGCATATATTGTACCCAGAAGGTGCCTGCTCACACATTGTCTGTACTGTTTTAGCAGTGAAAAAGAATACCCACAGACAAGGCACGGGTGGTGGGTCACCAAAGGCTGACCTTACCCCAGCAGAGGACATGGCCTTGGAGCTAAATAAAGGCAGGCCCGTCTTAGAGGGGATCCCTGGGGGGAAAGAGACGAGCATAGGTTCCTCCCAAGATGCCACCCGCTTCATTCAAGGTATGTCCTTCCATCTCTACATGGGATACAACCACATTCATATTGAATCAATTTGGACTGTCTGACTTTGGTTTACCTATTGCCTTGCAGTGTCTGGCAGCACTGTGTTCCTGTTAGAGCCACCAGCACAAGCACCAGACGATGCTGATCCAGTGAGTACTCCATCAAAGGCATACTGTAGGCCTGGCATGTCTTGTCTACTAGCTTCAATATGAATCCGATTAAATGTGATAGGGTGAAGGCCCCAGTGCAGCAGCAACAGCACATGATGGAGACGATGATGAGGAGGAGACCATCTCTCTGGATTCCAGAAGGCATGAGGTATCATGTTAAGACTGTGAAGGTACTATTTACTCTACAATGGTGAGGAGTCCTCATCAAAATCAAAAAATCTAATTTATTTTACAGGACCCAGATGCTATACAGTGGGAAAACCAGCCTGGCAACATAGTGCGTATTAATAAAAGGACACCACATCCTGCCAAATTCCAGCTGCGCTAATTGTATTGTGTTCACAGAGCTCACAAGCTATCAGAAAGTTGTATGGCAACCACCTCCGGCGCCAAATAGAACTGGCAGACATAGACATTCAGTACAAGAAGAAAAAGATGGAAAATCTTGCACTGGAGTCCGAAATAAAAAAGAGGACAATTAGGAAACTGGACCTTGAAATAAAAAAACTTGAGAGGGAGGTGAGATATGCCTTCAATGTACACTGTATGCTAACTGTAACACAAATGTATTAATCATTATTTTTCTTTCCTCCCCCAGCTCCAAGAAGATGACACAGCTCAAAATAAAAATTAGGTATATTCTCGTAAAGTCAAGTGAGCCATGACATATGAGCTCTTATTGTGAGCACACAGGACGGTGGCATCTTTCTAAGGTTTTTTTTATTTTCCCAGCAATCAGTACAACCAAGTCATCGTTATAAGGCATCGCCCTCTTTTGCCCACCCCCCCAGCACCAGGTGTGGCCACTAGCCTATATGAAGGCCCAAAATTGTGTGTTCCTTTCTGCTCTGACAATGGCATGCCCATTCGTGCGAGATGTGGTGGATGAAGAAGCACTTGTGCTGAGGAGAGCCTTCAGGCGAGAAAGGGTCTTCAGGGACCGGTTGGACCCACTGGCCTTCCCTGATGACCATCTATATGAAAGATACAGGTTTTCTGCAGATGGCATCAGGTATCTATGCAGACTACTGGGTCCCAGGATTAAGCACCGCACTGCACGGAGCCATGCAGTGAGTGTGGAGCAAATGGTTTGTGTGGCCTTGCGCTTTTTTGCTAGTGGAGCCTTCCTGTACTCAGTGGGGGATGCAGAACAGCTGAACAAGGCCACAATTTGCCGCACAATAAGGAGTGTGTGTCTGGCTATCAAAGCATTAGCAGATGTCTTCATCTCCTTCCCTGGCCACAGAAGACTCTGTGACATCAAAGAGGAGTTCTATAGGATTGCAGGTAAGAGGATCTACAAATTACAGGACAACTGTTAACACATAGTAGGATACTCATTACTTTGTGTGACAGGTTTCCCCAATGTCATTGGTGCAGTGGACTGCACACACATAAGGATAAAAGCCCCCTCAGGTGCCCATGAGGCCGATTTTGTGAATAGGAAATCCTTTCACAGCATTAATGTTCAGGTGAACATAACTTTTTGATATTGTCCATTGACGAACACTCTGCATTGCCAGTGATGTGCATTGATTGGTGTAATATTCCTCATCTTATGATTTCAGATGGTCTGCAATGCTGACTGTGTGATCAGCAATGTTGTGGCAAAATGGCCTGGCTCAGTCCATGACTCCAGAATCTTTCGGGCCTCTGAAATCTATCAGTGCCTATCACAAGGTAAGCCACACAACCCCTATTTATAACCATCATGGCTGTGTCAAGAATATCACTGTGTTTATGAGGTAGTAATGATGAGATTTTGTGTTGACAGGTGAATTCTCTGGTGTGTTGCTGGGAGACAGGGGGTATGGCTGCCAGCCTTTTCTCCTGACACCTCTCACAGACCCCCAGGAAGCACAGCAGGCCTACAACCATGCCCATGCCAGGACCAGGGCCAGAGTTGAAATGACCTTTGGCCTCCTGAAGGCACGCTTTCACTGCCTTCACAAATTAAGGGTCAGCCCTGTTAGGGCATGTGATATTACTGTGGCTTGTGCTGTCCTCCACAATGTGGCCTGCCTGAGGAAGGAGAGGGCCCCCAGAGTGCCACCAGCCATGGACTGGGACAATCCGGCAATCTTCCCTGATGACGACAGTGGTCGGCTGCTGAGGGACCAATATGTGTTGAATTATTTTAGTTAGTATGTGTGCTTTAAATTTTGGTTAAATATGTCCTGCGGTGGCAGAGGAATTTGGGTTTTTTTGGGTTCGTTTTTTGACGAATTTGGCCTCTTATGATGTTTGTGCGGTATACTGTGTGTAATACAAGGCTGCAGGGAGGCTACTGCATCCATTCATTTGTCTGTTCAGTTGATGTGTATGGATTTGTCCTGCATTTATTTTAGTGTGCAGACATGCAGGGTGTGTTATATACAGACCTTTGAATGTGTATGTATCATTTTGTATAATATGCTTGGATTCTGTGCTTTCCATCTTGTAGAGTCACTGTGACTTCAGTTTCGAAAGGAGCTGATGGTTTACCTGCTTTGTTTTGTCCTTATTCAATAAAGGAACATAATGTTACACATTGTGTTTTTATATTCATATGGAATGTGTATTTGTTTATATGACAGAGTACTAGGGCCACACTGAAGAAAAAGGATAAAGTCATAAATTTATGAGGCTGGTTCTTTCTGCAGAAAAGCTACATATTGTTTTTACAGTTTTGATACTTATGACAATGTGATACTTAATATTCTGGCACATCAGCATGTCTTTGTTTATGAAACCATACTGAAGTACAATTTCACGAAATGCCCCACATCTGTCATTTTAACAACTGTCCTCCTTTAAAACAACTGGTTACAATATTATGACTTGTGTTTTTTTCCCCTCTGTGGCCCTAATATTCTATCATTTTATATATAGCCTTATAGTCTATGGGAAACTGTAAATTATCTAATGATAGCAACATCATCTAAAAATCATTTTTTATCCAAAATCATTGAAATTAATGATCACAAACGTTTAAATAATAACAGTGGGTCTAGTTATATGTGATAACAATGTATAGTGAGCAGTGAAATAACTATTGGTTTCCATTTGTGGTGACTGCTGACTGACATTAGGGATGAGATTAAATAGATCCTGGAATTTAGCCTGGTCTGGAGCAGGCTAGCTCCACAGAATAAATCTCCATGGTAATTTATACCATAACATATCCTCCTGCCCCCTATCCATCTTTAGTGCAACCGGATTACGGATCAATTGAGCCAGGATCACCAAGATATCCTGGCTTAATCCCTTATCCTAGTTTTGTGCAACAGGCCTCAGGAATCCCAGGTCCACAATAAATGTTTGTTTTGTTCGAAAAATCCGTTATTTATGTCCAAATACCTTCTTTTGTTAGCGCGTCTGGTTTACATATCCAAACGCTAATTCTGGTCAGCGTTATATCGGACAAAAACTTCAAAATGTGATATTACCAGTCGAAGCAACATTTCAAACTAAGTACTGAATCAATCATTAGGATGTTTTTAACATATAGCTTCAATAAAGTTCCAACCGGAGTATTCCTTCTTGTCTGCGTGAGCAATGGAACGTCAGTGTCGTGCATTTTTTTATTTTTTTTATTTATTTCACCTTTATTTAACCAGGTAGGCAAATTGAGAACACGTTCTCATTTACAATTGCGACCTGGCCAAGATAAAGCAAAGCAGTTCGACACATACAACAACACATAGTTACACATGGAGTAAAACAAACATACAGTCAATAATACAGTGAAAAATAAGTCTATATACAATGTGAGCAAGTGAGGTGAGATAAGGGAGGTGAAGGCAAACAAAATATATATATAAATAAATAAAAATTTAAAAAGGCCATGGTGGCGAAGTAAATACAATATAGCAAGTAAAAAAAAACAAAAAAACACTGGAATGGTTGGTTTGCATTGGAAGAAAGTGTAAAGTAGAGATAGAAATAATGGGGTGCAAAGGAGCAAAATAAATAAATAAATACAATAGGTAAAGAGGTAGTTGTTTGGGCTAAATTATAGATGGGCTATGTACAGGTGCAGTAATCTATGAGCTGCTCTGACAGCTGGTGCTTAAAGCTAGTGAGGGAGATAAGTGTTTCCAGTTTCAGAGATTTTTGTCGTTCGTTCCAGTCATTGGCAGCAGAGAACTGGAAGGAGAGGCGGCCAAAGGAAGAATTGGTTTTGGGGGTGATGTCACGTTCCTGACCTGTTTTATGTTATTTTTGTATGTGTTTAGTTGGTCAGGGCGTGAGTTGGGGTGGGCATTCTATGTTTTGTGTTTCTATGTTTAGGTGGTTGGTAATTAGCCTTATATGGTTCTCAATCAGGGACAGGTTTTTGACGTTTTCCTCTGATTGAGAACCATATATAGGTTGGCTGTTCACACTGTTTGTTTGTGGGTGATTGTCTCCTGTGTCAGTGTCTGTGTATGTTACGCCACACGGGACTGTTTCGGTTTTGTTTGTTCGTTCGTTTTATGTAGTCATTTTTCCTGTTCGTGCATTCTTCGTGTTTCATGTAAGTTCTTACGTTCAGGTCAGTCTACGTCGTTTGTTGTTTTGTTTCTATTCAAGTGTTTGTCGTGTTTTCGGTTTTGTTTAAATAAATATCATGTCTTATCACAACGCTGCGTTTTGGTTCAATCCCTGCTCCTCCTCTTCGGATGAAGAGGAGGAGGAACACCGTTACAGAATCACCCACCAAATCAGAACCAAGCAGCGTATGTTCGAGCAGTGGAATACACAGGACTACTGGACTTGGGAGGACGAGCTGGATGGAAAAGGACCTTGGGCTCAACCAGGAGAATATCGCCGCCCCAAAGCTGAGCTGGAGGCAGCGAAAGCAGAGAGGCGGCAATATGAGGAGGCAGCAAGGAAGCAAGGCTGGAAGCCGGAGAATCAAGCCCAAAACTGCAGATATGAAGGTACGCGGCTAGCAAGGAGGCCCGAGAAGAAACCCCAGAAATTTCTTGGGGGGGGGGATAAGAGGTAGTGGGCCAAGGGCAGGTAGGAGACCTGCGCCCACTTCCCAGGCTAACCGTGGAGAGCGGGAGTACGGGCAGACACCGTGTTACGCAGTAGAGCGCACGGTGTCTCCTGTACGTGTGCATAGCCCGGTGCGGGTTATTCCACCTCCCCGCACTGGTAGGGCTAGATTGAGCATTGAGCCAAGTGCCATGAAGCCGGCTCTACATATCTGGCCACCAGTATGTCTCCTTGGGCCGGCTTACATGGCACCAGCCTTACGCATGGTGTCCCCGGTTCGCCTACATAGCCCGGTGCGGGTTATTCCACCTCCCCGCACTGGTCGGGCGACGGGGAGCATTCAACCAGGTAAGGTTGGGCAGGCTCAATGCTCAAGGGAGCCAGTACGCCTGCACGGTCCGGTATTTCCGGCGCCACCTTCCCGCCCCAGCCCAGTACCATCAGTGCCTCCAGTTCCGGTACCACGCACTAAGCCTCCTGTGCGTCTCCAGAGCCCTGTACGCACTGTTCCTTCTCCCCGTACTCGTCCTGATGTGCGTGCCCTCAGTCCGGTGCCTCCAGTTCCGGTACCACGCACCAGGCCTATAGTGCGCTTCGAGAGGTCAGTGTGCCCTGTCCCTGCTCCCCGCACTAGCCTTGAAGTGCGTGTCTCCAGTCCGGTGCCTCCAGTTCCGGCACCACGCACCAGGCCTACAGTGCACCTCAGTCGGCTAGAGTCTGTAGTCTCCCCAGCGCCATCTGAGCCATCCGTCTCCCCAGCGCCATCTGAGCCATCCGTCTCCCCAGCGCCATCTGAGCCATCCGTCTCCCCAGCGCCATCTGAGCCATCCGTCTCCCCAGCGCCATCTGAGCCATCCGTCTGCCCAGTGCCGTCTGAGCCATCCGTCTGTCCCGAGCCATTAGAGCCGCCCGTCTGTCCCGAGCCGTCAGAGCCGTTCGTCAGTCAGGAGCCGCTAGAGCCAGTCGTCAGTCAGGATCTGCCAGAGCCGCCAACCAGACAGGATCTGCCAGAGCCGCCAACCAGACAGGATCTGCCAGAGCCGCCAACCAGACAGGATCTGCCAGAGCCGCCAACCAGACAGGATCTGCCAGAGCCGCCAACCAGACAGGATCTGCCAGAGCCGCCAACCAGACAGGATCTACCAGAGCCGTCAGCGAGCCATGACCAGCCAGAGCCGTCAGCGAGCCATGACCAGCCAGAGCCGTCAGCGAGCCATGACCAGCCAGAGCCGTCAGCGAGCCATGACCCGCCAGAGCCGTCAGCGAGCCATGACCCGCCAGAGCCGTCATCCAGCCAGGATCCGCCAGAGCCGTCATCCAGCCAGGATCCGCCAGAGTCATCATCCAGCCAGGATCCGCCAGAGCCGTCATCCAGCCAGGATCCGCCAGAGCCGTCATCCAGCCAGGATCCGCCAGAGCCGTCATCCAGCCAGGATCCGCCAGAGCCGTCATCCAGCCAGGATCCGCCAGAGCCGTCATCCAGCCAGGATCCGCCAGAGCCGTCATCCAGCCAGGATCCGCCAGAGCCAGCCAGCCAGGATCCGCCAGAGCCAGCCAGCCAGGATCCGCCAGAGCCAGTCATTCTGGTGTTGCCCCTCATTTTGGTGTTGCCCCTCATTCTGGTGTTGCCCCTCATTCTGGTGTTGCCCCTCATTCCGGTGTTGCCCCTCATTCCGGTGCTGCTCCTTATCCTGGTGATGCCCCTTAATTTAGTTGGGGTTATTTGGAGGGTGGGCATTTGGAGGAGGCTACGAAAGCGGGTAGTGACTATGGTGGGGTGGGAACCACGCCCAGAGCCTGAGCCGCCACCGTGGACAGATGCCCACCCAGACCCTCCCCTAGACTTTTGGTGGTGCGTCCGGAGTTCGCACCTTGAGGGGGGGGTTCTGTCACGTTCCTGACCTGTTTTATGTTATTTTTGTATGTGTTTAGTTGGTCAGGGCGTGAGTTGGGGTGGGCATTCTATGTTTTGTGTTTCTATGTTTAGGTGGTTGGTAATTAGCCTTATATGGTTCTCAATCAGGGACAGGTGTTTGACGTTTTCCTCTGATTGAGAACCATATATAGGTTGGCTGTTCACACTGTTTGTTTGTGGGTGATTGTCTCCTGTGTCAGTGTCTGTGTATGTTATGCCACACGGGACTGTTTCGGTTTTGTTTGTTCGTTCGTTTTATGTAGTCATTTTTCCTGTTCGTGCGTTCTTCGTGTTTCATGTAAGTTCTTACGTTCAGGTCAGTCTACGTCGTTTGTTGTTTTGTTTCTATTCAAGTGTTTGTCGTGTTTTCGGTTTTGTTTAAATAAATATCATGTCTTATCACGACGCTGCGTTTTTGTTCAATCCCTGCTCCTCCTCCTCCTCTCTGGTCACCGTTACAGGTGACCAGAGAGATATACCTGCTGGAGCGCGTGCTACAGGTAGGTGCTGCTATGGTGACCAGCGAGCTGAGATAAGGGGGGACTTTACCTAGCAGGGTCTTGTAGATGACCTGGAGCCAGTGGGTTTGGCGACGAGTATGAAGCGAGGGCCAGCCAACGAGAGTGTACAGGTCACAGTGGTGGGTAGTATATGGGGCTTTGGTGACAAAACGGATGGCACTGTGATAGACTGCATCCAATTTATTGAGTAGGGTTTTGGAGGCTATTTTGTAAATGACATCACCGAAGTCGAGGATTGGTAGGATGGTCAGTTTTACAAGGGTATGTTTGGCAGCATGAGTGAAGGATGCTTTGTTGCGGAATAGGAAGCCAATTCTAGATTTAACTTTGGATTGGAGATGTTTGATGTGAGTCTGGAAGGAGAGTTTACAGTCTAACCAGACACCTAGATATTTGTAGTTGTCCACATATTCTAAGTCAGAGCCGTCCAGAGTAGTGATGTTGGACGGGCGGGCAGGTGCAGGCAGCGATCGGTTGAAGAGCATGCATTTAGTTTTACTTGTATTTAAGAGCAATTGGAGGCCACGGAAGGAGAGTTGTATGGCATTGAAGCTCGCCTGGAGGGTTGTTAACACAGTGTCAAAAGAAGGGCCAGAAGTATACAGAATAGTGTCGTCTGCGTAGAGGTGGATCAGAGAATCACCAGCAGCAAGAGCGACATCATTGATGTATACAGAGAAGAGAGTCGGCCCAAGAATTGAACCCTGTGGCACCCCCATAGAGACTGCCAGAGGCCCGGACAACAGACCCTCCGATTTGACACACTGAACTCGATCAGAGAAGTAGTTGGTGAACCAGGCGAGGCAATCATTAGAGAAACCAAGGCTGTCGAGTCTGCCGATGAGGATGTGGTGATTGACAGAGTCGAAAGTCTTGGCCAGGTCAATGAATACGGCTGCACAGTATTGTTTCCTATCGATGGCGGTTAAGATATCGTTTATGACCTTGAGCGTGGCTGAGGTGCACCCATGACCAGCTCTGAAACCAGATTGCATAGCGGAGAAGGTATGGTGGGATTCGAAATGGTCGGTAATATGTTTGTTGACTTGGCTTTCGAAGTCCTTAGAAAGGCAGGGTAGGATAGATATAGGTCTGTAGCTGTTAGGGTCAAGAGTGTCCCCCCCTTTGAAGAGGGGGATAACCGCAGCTGCTTTCCAATCTTTGGGAATCTCAGACGACACGAAAGAGAGGTTGAAAAGGCTAGTAATAGGGGTGGCAACAATATCAGCAGATAGTTTTAGAAAGAAAGGGTCCAGATTATCTAGCCCGGCTGATTTGTAAGGGTCCAGATTTTGCAGCTCTTTCAGAACATCAGCTGACTGTATTTGGGAGAAAGAGAAATGGGGAAGGCTTGGGCGAGTAGCAGAGGGGAGGGCAGTGCTGTTGACCGGGGTAGGGGTAGCCAGGTGGAAAGCATGGCCAGCCGTAGAAAAATGCTTATTGAAATTCTCAATTATAGTGGATTTGTCGGTGGTGACAGTGTTTCCTATCTTCAGTGCAGTTGGAAGCTGGGAGGAGGTGTTGAAGGGGGCATGAAGAAAAGGCATGAGCAGGGCATGGCTGCTTGATGGACACCTGACTGATTCTACTCTCATTCTCTCCCACAACATCATAGAAGTCTCATTGGAATTTCTATTGATTGCTGACATCTAGTGGAACCTCTAGGCAGTGCAACATCATTCATAACACAATTGGATTTCTTAAGGGACTCTGGTGAATACAGACAAGCTCAGATTTCTGACTTCCTGTTTTGATTTCAACTCAGGATTTTGCCTGCCAATATGAGTTCTGTTAATCTCACAGACATAATTAAACAGTTTTAGAAACGTTGGAGTGTTTTCTATCCAATACTAATAATAATATGCAAATATTAGGAACTGTGACTGAGGAGCAGGCCGTTTGAAATGGGCACCTTTCATCCAAGCTACTCAATACTGCCCCTGCAGCCATAAGAAGTTTTAATAAAGACAATCAAATGTCTTCATACTTTTTTTGAAAGAGTTGTTTATTTCTCAGGCTATTGGTTAAAGGTGCAACACAATATTGATTATTGAATCATTTTTTATGTAGTTTAGTCTTATCAATCACTTAATAATGATTGCTTACCTAGCTTGATGACTGTGGCCATTTTTTTGCTTACTTTTTGTTGTTCCAAATAGAGACGTCTAGAAGGGCCATTGGTCATATTAGACTGTGTAGAAATGCATGAAATTAGCTTTAGATGCCCCCCAAAAGTCTGACCCCCTGCCAGGTTATGTCCCCCCCTCACGTACTTCTAAAACCAAAATGTAGCCTCTGATTGAATGAATCCAGAAACAACAGTATTTAAAACCTGAAAAGAGAGACAGAAATAGCCTTTCCCTGATGGCATCCCTATGTGTATTACGTAATACACAAAAAGGTATGGCTAAATTGGGTCCACATATCAGCGAGCAGTGCCTCCATAATCCAATTCCGCCGTGTCATTCCATAGCTGTGCTGTTTTAGGAAGACATTTGTGGAAGTGCTGGCGGCTCTCTGCTTTCCTCTCCAACACAGACATGGCCGGTCGGTTGAGAACACCCCCCCCACCTCAGGGCACACATCTCCACAATATATATATACAGTGGGGAGAACAAGTATTTGATACACTGCCGATTTTGCAGGTTTTCCTACTTACAAAGCATGTAGAGGTCTGTAATTTTTATCATAGGTACACTTCAACTGTGAGAGACGGAATTTAAAACAAAAATCCAGAAAATCACATTGTATGATTTTTAAGTAATTAATTCGCATTTTATTGCATGACATAAGTATTTGATCACCTACCAACCAGTAAGAATTCCGGCTCTCACAGACCTGTTAGTTTTTCTTTAAGAAGCCCTCCTGTTCTCCACTCATTACCTGTATTAACTGCACCTGTTTGAACTCGTTACCTGTATAAAATACACCTGTCCACCCACTCAATCAAACAGACTCCAACCTCTCCACAATGGCCAAGACCAGAGAGCTGTGTAAGGACATCAGGGATAAAATTGTAGACCTGCACAAGGATGGGATGGGCTACAGGACAATAGGTAAGCAGCTTGGTGAGAAGGCAACAACTGTTGGCGCAATTATTAGAAAATGGAAGAAGTTCAAGATGACGGTCAATCACCCTCGGTCTGGGGCTCCATGCAAGATCTCACCTCGTGGGGCATCAATGATCATGAGGAAGGTGAGGGATCAGCCCAGAACTACACGGCAGGACCTGGTTAATGACCTGAAGAGAGCTGGGACCACAGTCTCAAAGAAAACCATTAGTAACACACTACGCCGTCATGGATTAAAATCCTGCAGCGCACGCAAGGTCCCCCTGCTCAAGCCAGCGCATGTCCAGGCCCGTCTGAAGTTTGCCAATGACCATCTGGATGATCCAGAGGAGGAATTGGAGAAGGTCATGTGGTCTGATGAGACAAAAATAGAGCTTTTTGGTCTAAACTCCACTCGCCGTGTTTGGAGGAAGAAGAAGGATTAGTACAACCCCAAGAACACCATCCTAACCGTGAAGCTTGGAGGTGGAAACATCATTCTTTGGGGATGCTTTTCTGCAAAGGGGACAGGATGACTGCACCGTATTGAGGGGAGGATGGATGGGGCCATGCATCGCGAGATCTTGGCCAACAACCTCCTTCCCTCAGTAAGAGCATTGAAGATAGGTCGTGGCTGGGTCTTCCAGCATGACAACGACCCGAAACACACAGCCAGGGCAACTAAGGAGTGGCTCCGTAAGAAGCATCTCAAGGTCCTGGAGTGGCCTAGCCAGTCTCCAGACCTGAACCCAATAGAAAATCTTTGGAGGGAGCTGAAAGTCCGTATTGCCCAGCGACAGCCCCGAAACAAGAAGGATCTGGAGAAGGTCTGTATGGAGGAGTGGGCCAAAATCCCTGCTGCAGTGTGTGCAAACCTGATCAAGAACTACAGGAAACGTATGATCTCTGTAATTGCAAACAAAGGTTTCTGTACCAAATATTAAGTTCTGCTTTTCTGATGTATCAAATACTTATGTCATGCAATAAAATGCGAATTAATTACTTAAAAATCATACAATGTGATTTTCTGGATTTTTGTTTTAAATTCCGTCTCTCACAGTTGAAGTGTACCTATGATAAAAATTACAGACCTCTACATGCTTTGTAAGTAGGAAAACCTGCAAAATCGGCAGTGTATCAAATACTTGTTCTCCCCACTGTATATATATACAGTGGGGAGAACAAGTATTTGATACACTGACAATTTTGCAGGTTTTCCTACTTACAAAGCATGTAGAGGTCTGTAATTTTTATCATAGGTACACTTCAACTGTGAGAGAAGGAATCTAAAACAAAAATCCAGAAAATCACATTGTATGATTTTTCATTAATTAATTTGCATTTTATTGCATGACATAAGTATTTGATACATCAGAAAAGCAGAACTGAATATTTGGTACAGAAACCTTAGTTTGCAATTACAGAGATCATACGTTTCCTGTAGTTCTTGACCAGGTTTGCACACACTGCAGCAGGGATTTTGGCCCACTCCTCCATACAGACCTTCTCCAGATCCTTCAGGTTTCGGGGCTGTCGCTGGGCAATACGGACTTTCGGCTCCCTCCAAAGATTTTCTATTGGGTTCAGGTCTGGAGACTGGCTAGGCCACTCCAGGACCTTGAGATGCTTCTTACGGAGCCACTCCTTAGTTGCCCTGGCTGTGTGTTTCGGGTCGTTGTCATGCTGGAAGACCCAGCCACGACCCATCTTCAATGCTCTTACTGAGGGAAGGAGGTTGTTGGTCAAGATCTCGCGATACATGGCCCCATCCATCCTCCCCTCAATACGGTGCAGTCGTCCTGTCCCCTTTGCAGAAAAGCATCCCCAAAGAATGATGTTTCCACCTCCATGCTTCACGGTTGGGATGGTGTTCTTGGGGTTGTACTCATCCTTCTATTCCTCCAAACACGGCGAGTGGAGTTTAGAGCAAAAAGCTCTATTTTTGTCTCATCAGACCACATGACCTTCTCCCATTCCTCCTCTGGATCATCCAGATGGTCATTGGCAAACTTCAGACGGGCCTGGACATGCGCTGGCTTGAGCAGGGGGACCTTGCGTGCGCTGCAGTATTTTAATCCATGACGGCGTAGTGTGTTACTAATGGTTTTCTTTGAGACTGTGGTCCCAGCTCTCTTCAGGTCATTGACCAGGTCCTGCCGTGTAGTTCTGGGCTGATCCCTCACATTCCTCATGATCATTGATGCCCCACGAGGTGAGATCTTGCATGGAGCCCCAGAC
Organism: Salvelinus alpinus; assembly: GCF_045679555.1. Lineage (NCBI taxonomy): Eukaryota > Metazoa > Chordata > Actinopteri > Salmoniformes > Salmonidae > Salvelinus > Salvelinus alpinus. The sequence goes on along the minus strand of NC_092090.1, from coordinate 683,288 downwards.
CGAGGGTGATTGACCGTCATCTTGAACTTCTTCCATTTTCTAATAATTGTGCCAACAGTTGTTGCCTTCTCACCAAGCTGCTTGGCTATTGTCCTGTAGCCCATCCCAGCCTTGTACAGGTCTACAATTTATCCCTGATGTCCTTACACAGCTCTCTGGTCTTGGCCATTGTGGAGAGGTTGGAGTCTGTTTGATTGAGTGTGTGGACAGGTGTCTTTTATACAGGTAACGAGTTCAAACAGGTGCAGTTAATACAGGTAATGAGTGGAGAACAGGAGGGCTTCTTAAAGAAAAACTAACAGGTCTGTGAGAGCCGGAATTCTTACTGGTTGGTAGGTGATCAAATACTTATGTCATGCAATAAAATGCAAATTAATTACTTAAAAATCATACAATGTGATTTTCTGGATTTTTGTTTTAGATTCCGTCTCTCACAGTTGAAGTGTACCTATGATAAAAATGACAGACCTCTACATGCTTTGTAAGTAGGAAAACCTGCAAAATCGGCAGTGTATCAAATACTTGTTCTCCCCACTGTATATGAGAGAGAGAGAGAGAGAGAGAGAGAGAGAGAGAGAGAGAGAGAGAGAGAGAGAGAGAGAGAGAGAGAGAGAGAGAGAGAGAGAGAGAGAGAGAGAGAGAGAGAGAGAGAGAGAGAGAGAGAGAGAGAGAGAGAGAGAGAGAGAGAGAGAGAGAGAATTTGCAATTTAAAGCACTTCAAACCCAAGAACTGAGCCCAGAAACGAGCCCTCTCAGTCAGCTGGTGTTGGACCTAACCAACCAAGCTGACACCGGCACTGCTTCAAAAGAAAGAATTCCAATAAACAAAATCATGAACCAATCAAAGGACTCATATTTACAACATTGGAAAAACGAAACAAAATCCCAAAGCCGACTAAATTGCTATCTGACCCTAAACAGAGAATATGAATTGGCTGAATATCTCTACTCTGTCAGAGATTCGAAGCAGAGACAGATCCTTACCAAGTACAGGCTGAGTGACCACCGATTGGCAATAGAAACCGGCAGACATAAAAAGACATGGCTACCCAAAGAGGAGCGTGTATGTGGTCACTGCACGACAGGGGAGGTAGAAACAGAGATGCACTTTCTCCTTTACTGTGATAAATATTCCTCACCAAGAGATTCATTATTCACAGAAATGACTACATTTATTCCAAATTTTTACTTATTAAACCCAGAGGAAAAACTAAAAATACTCATGGGCGAAGGAGCAATGGCTCCTCTTGCAGCCAAATATGTATTTGCCTGCCATAGCCTGAGGGACACTGAATAATAACATCTACATAGTAAGCAGTAACTTACTTATTATGACTGTTATTGTTATTACTGTTATTGTTATTAGTATTATTATTGTTGTTTATCATTCCAAATAGTAATGGTATGGGTGGTAATGGTAATGATAGCAGTTTAATGATAGTGGTGGTGGTAGTGGTGCATTACACCATACATTACATTCGACTATTGACTGTTACCATTTTATTGTTACTATTTTTTATATTTAATTTTGTATTATTATTTACTGCCATTCTATATTATTATTTGTCATTGTTTTAATTGTATTACAATGTATATTGTATACATTGTTGCTTTGGCAATATTGACACAATGTTTTTCATGCCAATAAAGCAGCTTGAATTTGAATTTGAATTTGAGAGAGAGAGAGAGAGAGAGAGAGAGAGAGAGAGAGAGAGAGAGAGAGAGAGAGAGAGAGAGAGAGAGAGAGAGAGAGAGAGAGAGAGAGAGAGAGTGTTAGTTAGTTAGTTAGTTAGTTAGTTGATGTT
>NC_092090.1:617426-677426 GCF_045679555.1 Salvelinus alpinus | reverse complement strand
CTCTATAGTGCACTGCTATGTAACACTTTCCATGACCAAGTCAACAGAAATGTTAATGGCATTGAATCAGACTCCTCATATAAATGACTCACGTTATGGACACATTTGGACTGCTCACCACTTAATAAGGCCTAATTATCAGTGTGTGTGTGTGTGTGTGTGTGTGTGTGTTTCTGTGTGTGTAACACCTCTCCTCTCCCCCATACAGCTCAGTGTTCAGTAGAATGTGCCCACGGTGTGTGTGTGTGTGTGTGTGTGTGTGTGTGTGTGTGTGTGTGTGTGTGTGTGTGTTTCTGTGTGTGTAACACCTCTCCTCTCCCCCATACAGCTCAGTGTTCAGTAGAATGTGCCCACGGTGTGTGTGTGTGTGTGTGTGTGTGTGTGTGTGTGTGTGTGTGTGTGTTTCTGTGTGTGTAACACCTCTCCTCTCCCCCATACAGCTCAGTGTTCAGTAGAATGTGCCCACGGTCGGTGTGTGTCTCCTGATACCTGTCAGTGTGAACCGGGCTGGGGAGGAGTGGACTGCTCTAGTGGTGAGTCTGCTGTAACACACACACACACACACACACACACACACACACACACACACACACACACACACACACACACACACACACACACACACACACACACACACACACACACACACACACACACACACACACACACACACACTCTCTCTCTCTGTCAAGTCAAACAGATCCTCCAGCTCTATGACCTTCTGAGTTATTGCCTCCTCTGGTCTCTATGGTTTACCTCTTTATGACTGAGAGAGACCAAGGCAGTCGGCAGAGCAGGAAGTCAATCTACCGTCAGTTATAATGAAATACAGGGGCTGTGGTCAGGAGAGAGGAAGTGAGATCAATCTACCATCAGTTATAATAGAATAGAGGGGCTGTGGTCAGGAGGCAGGAAGTGAGGTCAATGTACCGTCAGTTATAATAGAATAGAGGGGCTGTGGTCAGGAGGCAGGAAGTGAAGTCAATCTACCGTCAGTTATAATAGAGGGGCTGTGGTCAGGAGGGAGGAAGTGAGGTCAATATACCGTCAGTTATAATAGAATAGAGGGGCTGTGGTCAGGAGGCAGGAAGTGAGGTCAATCTACCGTCAGTTATAATAGAGGGGCTGTGGTCAGGAGGCAGGAAGTGAGGTCAATCTACCGTCAGTTATAATAGAATAGAGGGGCTGTGGTCAGGAGACAGGAAGTGAGGTCAATCTACCGTCAGTTATAATAGAGATGCTGTGATCAGGAGACAGGAAGTGAGTTCAATCTACCGTCAGTTATAATATAATAGAGGGGCTGTGGTCAGGAGGCAGGAAGTGAGGTCAATATACCATCAGTTATAATAGAATAGAGGGGCTGTGGTCAGGAGGCAGGAAGTGAGGTCAATATACCATCAGTTATAATAGAATAGAGGTGCTGTGGTCAGGAGACAGGAAGTGAGGTCAATATACCATCAGTTATAATAGAATAGAGGTGCTGTGGTCAGGAGACAGGAAGTGAGGTCAATATACCATCAGTTATAATAGAGGGGCTGTGGTCAGGAGACAGGAAGTGAGGTCAATATACCGTCAGTTATAATAGAATAGAGGGGCTGTGGTCAGGAGGGAGGAAGTGAGGTCAATATACCGTCAGTTATAATAGAATAGAGGGGCTGTGGTCAGGAGGGAGGAAGTGAGGTCAATATACCGTCAGTTATAATAGAATAGAGGGGCTGTGGTCAGGAGGGAGGAAGTGAGATATTGACTGGTCTGTATTGATTCAGTTAAAGGAGTGCAGAGAGAGGGAGGGAAGTGGACATAGAGGTAAACAGAGTCTGTCTAACTGTCCCTTTCTCTGTAATAAATAGTGATGCCTCTCCTCACTCCCTCTCTCTCTCTCTCTCTTTCTCCTCTCTCTTTCTCCTCTCTATCTCTCCTCTCTCTCCTCTCTCTTCTCTATCTCTTTCTTTCTCCTCTCCTCTCATTCATCTCTCTATCTCTCCTCTCTCTCTCTCTCTCTCTCTCTCTCTCGCTCTCTCTCTCTCTCTCTCTCTCTCTCTTTCTTTCTCCTCTCTCTTTCTCCTCTCTATCTCTCCTCTCTCTCTCCTCTCTCTTCTCTCTCTCTTTCTTTCTCCTCTCCTCTCATTCATCTCTCTATATCTCCTCTCTCTCTCTCTCTCTCTTTCTTTCTCCTCTCTATCTCTCCTCTCTCTCTCCACCCCCCAACCCCAGTTCATTATTGGAGCAGAATCTTCCCCTGACACTTTTCTATCCAACACCTGGTCATCTCTGATTTCTGATGCCTTATGACAGACTCATTCTGCAGTAGTTCACCTGTAATGTACCCAACATGTTTCCTTATGATTACAGAGTAATGTAATCTAACATGTGATGGATTCAGCCTGCTCAATTGATTACAGAGTAATGTGATCTAACATGTGATGGATACAGCCTGCTCAATTGATTACAGAGTAATGTAATCTAACATGTAATGGATTCAGCCTGCTCAATTGATTACAGAGTAATGTAATCTAACATGTGATGGATTCAGCCTGCTCAATTGATTACAGAGTAATGTGATCTAACATGTGATGGATACAGCCTGCTCAATTGATTACAGAGTAATGTAATCTAACATGTAATGGATTCAGCCTGCTCAATTGATTACAGAGTAATGTAATCTAACATGTGATATATACAGCCTGCTCAGCTGATTACAGAGTAATGTAATCTAACATGTGATGGATTCAGCCTGCTCAGCTGATTACAGAGTAATGTAATCTAACATGTGATGGATACAGCCTGCTCAGCTGATTACAGAGTAATGTAATCTAACATGTGATGGATACAGCCTGCTCAATTGATTACAGAGTAATGTAATCTAACATGTGATGGATTCAGCCTGCTCAATTGATTACAGAGTAATGTAATCTAACATGTGATGGATACAGCCTGCTCAATTGATTACAGAGTAATGTAATCTAACATGTGATGTATACAGCCTGCTCAGCTGATTACAGAGTAATGTAATCTAACATGTGATGGATTCAGCCTGCTCAATTGATTACAGAGTAATGTAATCTAACATGTGATGGATACAGCCTGCTCAGTTGATTACAGAGTAATCTAATCTAACATGTGATGTATACAGCCTGCTCAGCTGATTACAGAGTAATGTAATCTAACATGTGATGGATTCAGCCTGCTCAATTGATTACAGAGTAATGTAATCTAACATGTGATGGATACAGCCTGCTCAGTTGATTACAGAGTAATCTAATCTAACATGTGATGTATACAGCCTGCTCAGCTGATTACAGAGTAATGTAATCTAACATGTGATGGATTCAGCCTGCTCAATTGATTACAGAGTAATGTAATCTAACATGTGATGGATTCAGCCTGCTCAATAGATTACAGAGTAATCTAATCTAACATGTGATGTATACAGCCTGCTCAGCTTATTACAGAGTAATGTAATCTAACATGTGATGGATTCAGCCTGCTCAATTGATTACAGAGTAATGTAATCTAACATGTGATGGATTCAGCCTGCTCAATTGATTACAGAGTAATGTAATCTAACATGTGATGGATTCAGCCTGCTCAATTGATTACAGAGTAATGTGATCTAACATGTGATGGATTCAGCCTGCTCAATAGATTACAGAGTAATGTGATCTAACATGTGATGGATTCAGCCTGCTCAATTGATTACAGAGTAATGTGATCTAACATGTGATGGATTCAGCCTGCTCAATAGATTACAGAGTAATGTGATCTAACATGTGATGGATTCAGCCTGCTCAATTGATTACAGAGTAATGTAATCTAACATGTGATGGATACAGCCTGCTCAATTGATTACAGAGTAATGTAATCTAACATGTGATGGATTCAGCCTGCTCAATTGATTACAGAGTAATGTGATCTAACATGTGATGGATTCAGCCTGCTCAATTGATTACAGAGTAATGTGATCTAACATGTGATGGATACAGCCTGCTCAATTGATTACAGAGTTATGTGATCTAACATGTGATGGATTCAGCCTGCTCAATTGATTACAGAGTAATGTGATCTAACATGTGATGGATTCAGCCTGCTCAATAGATTACAGAGTAATGTAATCTAACATGTGATGGATTCAGCCTGCTCAATAGATTACAGAGTAATGTAATCTAACATGTGATGGATTCAGCCTGCTCAATTGATTACAGAGTAATGTGATCTAACATGTGATGGATTCAGCCTGCTCAATAGATTACAGAGTAATGTGATCTAACATGTGATGGATTCAGCCTGCTCAATAGATTACAGAGTAATGTGATCTAACATGTGATGGATTCAGCCTGCTCAATTGATTACAGAGTAATGTGATCTAACATGTGATGGATTCAGCCTGCTCAATTGATTACAGAGTAATGTGATCTAACATGTGATGGATTCAGCCTGCTCAATAGATTACAGAGTAATGTGATCTAACATGTGATGGATTCAGCCTGCTCAATAGATTACAGAGTAATGTGATCTAACATGTGATGGATTCAGCCTGCTCAATTGATTACAGAGTAATGTGATCTAACATGTGATGGATTCAGCCTGCTCAGCTGATTACAGAGTAATGTGATCTAACATGTGATGGATTCAGCCTGCTCAATTGATTACAGAGTAATGTGATCTAACATGTGATGGATTCAGCCTGCTCAATAGATTACAGAGGCATTTGTCATTTCCCAGGAAAAACATATTTGCTGCAAAGTTACCACAGTGAAAGTACTGTAGGAGTGTTTCATTGACGTGTGTGTACACACACACACACACACACACACACACACACACACACACACACACACACACACACACACACACACACACACACACACACACACACACACACACACACACACACACAGATTGTGCTGCTGGGGAAATGAGGTGTTGGTCCATCGGTGGGGTTCCACAGAACGGGCTTCTGATGATGAGGACAGCCTACAATACAACATGAAGGGAGTAACACTGCTAATGACTAGTGATATGTTATTCCCTCTGAGTGTGTGTGCGTGTGCGTGTGCGTGTGTGTGTGTGTGTGCGTTTCCCTGCGTGCCTGTGTGTGTGTGAGGATAGGGGTAAAAGGGAATATGGGATTGTCCCTGGAGTGACATGGTAACTAGATTAGCTCTAGAATGGAAGTGTCCCCTGTCTTCATTCCCTAGTCCAGGAGGACTGCTGGAAATCATGAAACACTTTGTTGGTTTGCCAATCACCATGAACCGCTTCAGAAGAGAAGACACTAAGAAGGAGGAGGAGGAGGAGGATGAGGAGGATGAAAAGGAGGAGGAGGATGAGTTTGAAGCAGAGGAGGAGGAGAAGGAGGAGAAGGAGGAGGCAAAGGAGGAGGTGGAGGAGGAGGAAGAGGTGGATTAAAAGGAGGAGGAGAAGGAGGAGAAGGAGGAGAAGGAGGAGGAGAATGAGGAGGAGGAGGAGGAAGAGGTGGATTAAAAGGAGGAGGAGAAGGAGGAGGAGAAGGAGGAGGAGGAAGAGGTGGATTAAAAGGAGGAGGAGAAGGAGGAGGCAGAGGAGGAGAAGGAGGAGGAGGAAGAGGTGGATTAAAAGGAGGAGGAGGAGAAGGAGGAGGAGGAGGAAGAGGTGGATTAGAAGGAGGAGGAGGAGGAGGAGGAGGAAGAGGTGGATTAAAAGGAGGAGGAGGAGGCAGAGGAGGAAGAGAAGGAGGAGGAGGAGGAGAATAAATGCTACAGTAGATATTTGAGGACGTTCAAAAGGGAGAATGATATGACAGACTGCTGTCTACATTATATAAGGAAGTACAAGATACAGACCAAACTGTTTTGCCGTTCCAGATTACCATATCGTGTAGTGGCCCAACGGTTTTCATTTTTCATGAGCGTTCTGCAGTAAAACCGTGAACTGAGAGTCTCCAGTCCAACCTGCTTTCCTCCTTTGTATCTGTAGCCTGTGGACGTTAATCACTCCTCAATAATAGATCACATAGCGGCCTGGTTAAGGCTTACTGTCTGCTTCTGGTTCAGAACAGACGGAGACCACAAGCTGCCAAGCGGTCTGGTCCGTAAGGAGGAACATCTCTCTCTTATGTCACTGTTTTAACCAGGTCACTGTCAAGCTCACACACACAGACCATGTATCAAAAGCAACACACACACACACACACACCACACACACACACACACACACACACACACACACACACACACACACACACACACACACACACCACACATTTACACTGAAGGTTGTTGGGGTTTATTTGAATGGACAACCGTTAACTACCAGGCCGGACATCTGATATGAAGGTGTTCTAGAACTCCATTAGTTGACATGGGAACCAACATCCCAGCGCCCAGTCGTCATCGTCATCGTCATCATCATTATGATACACTCATTGCATGGTTTCCATCAACAAACTCCAGTGTCACGCTCGCTGTCCTCAAACTCCTCGTCATAAATCAACCAAGGCGCAGCGTGCATGTTGTTCCACATCTTTTAATAGGAGTGAAACCTTAACAAACAGGTTAAACAGCAAAGAACGTGACGCAATCGAGGTGCACACAACCACACACGGAAAATAATAATTACCCACAACATTAGGTGGGGAAAAAGGGCTGCCTAAGTATGATTCTCAATCAGAGACAACGATAGACAGCTGTCCCTGATTGAGAACCACACCTGGCCAAACATAGAAATAGAAAATCATAGAAACACAAAACATAGAATGCCCATCACACCCTGACCTAACCAAATAGAGAAATAAAACGTCTCTCTAAGGTCAGGATGTGACATTCAGATTGTTTTCTTAATGCACCTGGGAAACACTACAGCTCAAAAATGAACTTTCTTCCTAAATATTAAATTAGATGTATCAGTTGTTTATGTAAGGAAGAGGATATGAGGTGCAGAGAGAGAGAGAGGGAGAGATAAAAGAGAGAGAGAAAGAAAGAAAGAAAGAAAGAGAGAGAAAGAGGGAGAGAGAAAGAGAGAGAGACTGAGAGAAAGAGGGAGAGAGAGAGAGAGAGAGAGAGAGAGAGAGAGAGAGCGAGAGATAGACAGAGAGAAAGAGGGAGAGAGAGAGAGAGAGAGAGAGAGAGAGAGAGAGAGAGAGAGAGAGAGAGAGAGAGAGAGAGAGAGAGAGAGAGAGAGAGAGAGAGAGAGAGAGAGAGAGAGAGAGAGAGAGAGAGAGAGAGAGAGAGAGAGAGAGAGAGAGAGAGAGAGAGAGAACCTTGCAGTGAAATGCTGAACCAACAGCCTGTCTGCCAGTGTCAGGTGGTAGCTGGGCTGAGGTAGATGAAGCTGTGTGTGTGTGTGTGTGTGTGTGTGTGTGTGTGTGTGTGTGTGTGTGTGTGTGTGTGTGTGTGTGTGTGTGTGTGTGTGTGTGTGTGTGTGTGTGTGTGTGTGTGTGTGTGTTGGTGCCCGGTCTCCATGGGGAGCTGCCCTGCTCCAAGACATGTAATTTATCAGAGCACACACATGGCGTCCGTTCACACACACACTCGCCCAAACAAAATGGGTGCTGTCCGGGATCTTGTTTCCCATGGAACCGCTGCTACTCTCTGTTGTCACCATCTATGCATAGTCACTTTAACAACTCTACCTACATGTACAGTTGAAGTCGGAAGTTTACATACACCTCAGCCAAATACATTTAAACTCAGTTTTTCACAATTCCTGACATTCAAGCCTAGTAAAAATTCCCTGTCTTAGGTCAGTTAGGATCACCACTTTATTTTAAGAATGTGAAATGTCAGAATAATAGTACTGATTTATTTCAGCTTTTATTTATTTCATCACATTCCCAAAGGTTGGTGTGGTTTTTATTTTCATTTTCCTTTTCTTGTGCAAATTTAGTGGGTACCTATGGTGGGTGTCTTTAAGGACCCGTATTTCCTGTTACAACGTTCAGTGGACACCCCCATAGGTGTCTTTAAGAGCCCGTAGTTCCTGTTACAACGTTCTGTGGACTCCTCCATAGGTGTCTTTAAGAGCCCGTAGTTCCTGTTACAACGTTCAGTGGACTCCTCCATGAGTGTCTTTAAGAGCCCCTGTGAAAACCCCGTGTTGGCTGTTGTTAGTTCCCCCTTCTGTTTCAGCAACAATCGTTGTGTCTTGTTGGGGAATGTAACAAAATGGGCAATATGTGCACGCACAAACTAAAGGAGTGCACTGTGTAGGGAATAGGGTGCCATATGGGATTCATGTCTCATTGTGTAACTAAATCCTAAACCCCCTACTGGTGGTTCAAATCTGCCCTGCTGGCTTCCATCCCTGGAGGGAAATCTAGTCACGGTAGGAGGGGCTACACATTATAGATGTTCTCTCTCTCTCTCTGTCTCTCTGTCTCTCTCTCTCTCTCTCTCTCTCTCTCTCTCTCTCTCTCTCTCTCTCTCTCTCTCTCTCTCTCTCTCTCTCTCAATTCAATTCAATTCAATTCAAGGGGCTTTATTGGCATGGGAAACATGTGTTAACATTGCCAAAGCAAGTGAGGTAGGTAATATACAAAAGTCAAATAAACAATAAAAATGAACAGTAAACATTACACATACAGAAGTTTCAAAACAATAAAGACATTACAAATGTCATATTATATATATGCAGTGTTGTAACAATGTACAAATGGTTAAAGCACACAAGTTAAAATAAATAAACATAAATATGGGTTGTATTTACAGTGGTGTTTGTTCTTCACTGGTTGCCCTTTTCTTGTGGCAACAGGTCACAAATCTTGCTGCTGTGATGGCACACTGTGGAATTTCACCCAGTAGATATGGGAGTTTATCAAAATTGGATTTGTTTTTGAATTCTTTGTGGATCTGTGTAATCTGAGGGAAATATGTCTCTCTAATATGGTCATACATTGGGCAGGAGGTTAGGAAGTGCAGCTCAGTTTCCACCTCATTTTGTGGGCAGTGTGCACATAGCCTGTCTTCTCTTGAGAGCCATGTCTGCCTACGGCGGCCTTTCTCAATAGCAAGGCTATGCTCACTGAGTCTGTACATAGTCAAAGCTTTCCTTAAGTTTGGGTCAGTCACAGTGGTCAGGTATTCTGCCACTGTGTACTCTCTGTTTAGGGCCAAATAGCATTCTAGTTTGCTCTGTTTTTTTGTTAATTCTTTCCAATGTGTCAAGTAATTATCTTTTTGTTTTCTCATGATTTGGTTGGGTCTAATTGTGCTGTTGTCCTGGGGCTCTGTGGGGTGTGTTTGTGTTTGTGAACAGAGCCCTAGGACCAGCTTGCTTAGGGGACTCTTCTCCAGGTTCATCTCTCTGTAGGTGATGGCTTTGTTATGGAAGGTTTGGGAATCGCTTCCTTTTAGGTGGTTGTAGAATTTAACGGCTCTTTTCTGGATTTTGATAATTAGTGGGTATCGGCCTAATTCTGCTCTGCATGCATTATTTGGTGTTCTACGTTGTACACGGAGGATATTTTTGCAGAATTCTGCATGCAGAGTCTCAATTTGGTGTTTGTCCCATTTTGTGAAATCTTGGTTGGTGAGCGGACCCCAGACCTCACAACCATAAAGGGCAATGGGCTCTATGACTGATTCAAGTATTTTTAGCCAGATCCTAATTGGTATGTTGAAATTTATGTTCCTTTTGATGGCATAGAAGGCCCTTCTTGCCTTGTCTCTCAGATCGTTCACAGCTTTGTGGAAGTTACCTGTGGTGCTGATGTTTAGGCCGAGGTATGTATAGTTTTTTGTGTGCTCTAGGGCAACGGTGTCTAGATGGAATTTGTGGTCCTGGTGACTGGACCTTTTTTGGAACACCATTATTTTGGTCTTACTGAGATTTACTGTCAGGGCCCAGGTCTGACAGAATCTGTGCAGAAGATCTAGGTGCTGCTGTAGGCCCTCCTTGGTTGGTGACAGAAGCACCAGATCATCAGCAAACAGTAGACATTTGACTTCGGATTCTAGTAGGGTGAGACCGGGTGCTGCAGACTGTTCTAGTGCCCGCGCCAATTCGTTGATATATATGTTGAAGAGGGTGGGGCTTAAGCTGCATCCCTGTCTCACCCCACGACCCTGTGTGAAGAAATGTGTGTGTTTTTTGCCAATTTTAACCGCACACTTGTTGTTTGTGTACATGGATTTTATAATGTCGTATGTTTTACCCCCAACACCACTTTCCATCAATTTGTATAGCAGACCCTCATGCCAAATTGAGTCGAAGGCTTTTTTGAAATCAACAAAGCATGAGAAGACTTTGCCTTTGTTTTGGTTTGTTTGGTTGTCAATTAGGGTGTGTAGGGTGAATACATGGTCTGTTGTACGGTAATTTGGTAAAAAGCCAATTTGACATTTGCTCAGTACATTGTTTTCATTGAGGAAATGTACGAGTCTGCTGTTAATGATAATGCAGAGTATTTTCCCAAGGTTACTGTTGACGCATATTCCACGGTAGTTATTGGGGTCAAATTTGTCTCCACTTTTGTGGATTGGGGTGATCAGTCCTTGGTTCCAAATATTGGGGAAGATGCCAGAGCTAAGGACGATGTTAAAGAGTTTTAGTATAGCCAATTGGAATTTGTTGTCTGTATATTTGATCATTTCATTAAGGATACCATCAACACCACAGGCCTTTTTGGGTTTGAGGGTTTTTATTTTGTCCTGTAACTCATTCAAGGTAATTGGAGAATCCAATGGGTTCTGGTAGTCTTTAATAGTTGATTCTAGGATTTGTATTTGATCATGTATATGTTTTTGTTGTTTATTCTTTGTTATAGAGCCAAAAAGATTGGAGAAGTGGTTTACCCATACATCTCCATTTTGGATAGATAATTCTTCGTGTTGTTGTTTGTTTAGTGTTTTCCAATTTTCCCAGAATTGGTTAGAGTCTATGGAGTCTTCAATTACATTGAGCTGATTTCTGACGTGCTGTTCCTTCTTTTTCCGTAGTGTATTTCTGTATTGTTTTAGTGATTCGCCATAGTGAAGGCGTAGACTCAGGTTTTCCGGGTCTCTATGTTTTTGGTTGGACAGGTTCCTCAATTTATTTCTTAGATTTTTGCATTCTTTATCAAACCATTTGTCATTGTTGTTCATTTTCTTCGGTTTTCTATTTGAGATTTTTAGATTTGATAGGGAAGCTGAGAGGTCAAATATACTGTTAAGATTTTCTACTGCCAAGTTTACACCTTCACTATTGCAGTGGAACATTTTACCCAGGAAGTTGTCTAAAAGGGATTGAATTTGCTGTTGCCTAATTGTTTTTTGGTAGGTTTCCAAACTGCATTCCTTCCATCTATAGCATTTCTTAATGTTACTCAGTTCCTTTGGCTTTGATGCCTCATGATTGAGTATTGCTCTGTTCAAGTAGACTGTGATTTTGCTGTGGTCTGATAGGGGTGTCAGTGGGCTGACTGTGAACGCTCTGAGAGACTCTGGGTTGAGGTCAGTGATAAAGTAGTCTACAGTGCTACTGCCAAGAGATGAGCTATAGGTGAACCTACCATAGGAGTCCCCTCGAAGCCTACCATTGACTATGTACATACCCAGCGTGCGACAGCGTCTCTCTCTCTCTCTGTCTCTCTGTGTCCCTCTCTTTCTCTCTCTGTCTCTCTCTCTCTGTCTCTCTCTCTCTGTCTCTCTCTGTCGCTCTCTTTCTCTCTCTCTCTCTCTCTGTCCCTCTCTGTCTCTCTGTCTCTCTCTCTGTCCCTCTCTCTCTCTGTCTCTCTCTCTCTCTGGTCCCTCTCTCTCTCTCAGCTCTCTCTCTCTCTCTGTCCCTCTCTCTCTCTGTCCCTGTCTCTCTCTCTCTCTCTCTCTCTCTCTTGCTCTCTCCCTCCATCCCTTTTAATCTGTCTTCCTTCTTATCTCTTGGTGCCACTCTTCTCCTCTATAAAGTCCATCCAGCCCATCACACAGTAGGAAGCCCCTCTCAGCTCTCCATCTTTATTTCTCTGTCTTCCTCTCCTTCTGTGAGTTTTATCTCTGCTGTTTAGCTGTTCCTGTGAGTGCAGTGTTCTCTCTCTCTCTCTCTCTCTCTCTCTCTCTCTCTCTCTCTCTCTCTCTGTCCCTCTCTCTCTCTCTCTCTCGCTGTCCCTCTCTCTCTCTCTCTCTCTCTCTCTCTCTCTCTCTCTCTCTCTCTCTCTCTCTCTCTCCATCCCTCTCTCCCTTTCCTTCTACCCACACATGAAAAACACGGTGTCTTCCACCGTCACGGATTGGCTATTCTACATGTTCAATTGTCTGAGAAGAACATCTCCTTTCAGCCCCCAACATTAGGAGGTCATGTAGCTTCCATCAGTGGTTCAGTGGGTGTTAGACATTAGGAGAACACATTAACAACATTCTCCATTCACTTTGATGGATTAACCAAGTAGGGACAGAAAGGGCATTCAAATGGTGTTTTGTTTGAAATGGCTTTTTTTGGGGGAAGTTCTTCTTCGCAGCGTTAGTCACCATGACGACGATGACTCATAGTGACAGAGGGTCAAGAAGCCAATGGATTAATAATGCCAGTGAATACCCTTCATCCTCTCTGTTGATGGACAGGACATTGTTTTCTAAATCAGTGGTTTTCACATTTCCTTTTGTTTCTGAATACAAAATTACATTTACATTTAAGTCATTTAGCAGACGCTCTTATCCAGAGCTCTTATCCAGAGCGACTTACAAAATGACATTTTGCTACGTCTTGTGCAAGTGATTATTAGACTGAGGCTTCCCAAGTATCCCCTGTGGATAGACCAGGGGTATTTCAGGGGTTGACGGACAGGTATCCCCTGTGGATAGACCAGGGGTATTTCAGGGGTTGACGGACAGGTATCCCCTGTGGATAGACCAGGGGTATTTCAGGGGTTGACGGACAGGTATCCCCTGTGGATAGACCAGGGATATTTCAGGGGTTGACGGACAGTAAGCCAGTTCTGTTGGTTCTATACATAGTACTAATAAGAACATATCTCTGTTGGTAATATCCTCCTCATGGTGTGGTGTGATATCCTGTCTGTGTTCACCCGGGTTAAACCACAACACTTTGACAGGACACCATAGAGATTTCACCCTCAGCTGCCCACTCTCAATGTCCTTTACTGAACCCCCATCCTCCCTTTACTCTGCCTGGAGTACCCCCTCATACTGCCCAGAGGTTCTAGCTGGAGTACCCCCTCATACCGCCCAGAGGTTCTAGCTGGAGTACCCCCTCATACCACCCAGAGGTTCTAGCTGGAGTACCCCCTCATACCACCCAGAGGTTCTAGCTGGAGTACCCCCTCATACTGCCCAGAGGTTCTAGCTGGAGTACCCCCTCATACTGCCCAGAGGTTCTAGCTGGAGTACCCCCTCATACTGCCCAGAGGTTCTAGCTGGAGTACCCCCTCATACTGCCCAGAGGTTCTGCCTGGAGTACCCCCTCATACCGCCCAGAGGTTCTAGCTGGAGTACCCCCTCATACTGCCCAGAGGTTCTAGCTGGAGTACCCCCTCATACCGCCCAGAGGTTCTAGCTGGAGTACCCCCTCATACCGCCCAGAGGTTCTAGCTGGAGTACCCCCTCATACCGCCCAGAGGTTCTAGCTGGAGTACCCCCTCATACCGCCCAGAGGTTCTAGCTGGAGTACCCCCTCATACCGCCCAGAGGTTCTAGCTGGAGTACCCCCTCATACCGCCCAGAGGTTCTAGCTGGAGTACCCCCTCATACCGCCCAGAGGTTCTAGCTGGAGTACCCCCTCATACCGCCCAGAGGTTCTAGCTGGAGTACCCCCTCATACCGCTCAGAGGTTCTAGTAGTCCAGGTTGGACCCCCTGTTGATAGGCCAGGTTCCCCCAGGGGTTCTAGTAGTCCAGGTTGGACCCCCTGTTTATAGGCCAGGTTCCCCAGGGGTTCTAGTAGTCCAGGTTGGACCCCCTGTTGATAGGCCAGGTTCCCCAGGGGTTCTAGTAGTCCAGGTTGGACCCCCTGTTGATAGGCCAGGTTCCCCAGGGGTTCTAGTAGTCCAGGTTGGACCCCCTGTTGATAGGCCAGGTTCCCCCAGAGGTTCTAGTAGTCCAGGTTGGACCCCCTGTTGATAGGCCAGGTTCCCCCAGGGGTTCTAGTAGTCCAGATTGGACCCCCTGTTGATAGGCCAGGTTCCCCAGGGGTTCTAGTAGTCCAGGTTGGACCCCCTGTTGATAGGCCAGGTTCCCCCAGGGGTTCTAGTAGTCCAGGTTGGACCCCCTGTTGATAGGCCAGGTTCCCCAGGGGTTCTAGTAGTCCAGGTTGGACCCCCTGTTGATAGGCCAGGTTCCCCAGGGGTTCTAGTAGTCCAGGTTGGACCCCCTGTTGATAGGCCAGGTTCCCCAGAGGTCTCCTCATTGTGTTGTTTGACCTCCTGGGGTGTTGATAATCTCCTCATTGTGTTATTTGACCTCCTGGGGTGTTGATAATCTCCTCATTGTGTTGTATGACCTCCTGGGGTGTTGTGATAATCTCCTCATTGTGTTGTTTGACCTCCTGGGGTGTTGATAATCTCCTCATTGTGTTGTTTGACCTCCTGGGGTGTTGTGATAATCTCCTCATTGTGTTGTGTGACTTCCTGGGGTGTTGTGATAATATCCTCATTGTGTTGTGTGACTTCCTGGGGTGTTGTGATAATCTCCTCATTGTGTTGTGTGACTTCCTGGGGTGTTGTGATAATCTCCTCATTGTGTTGTGTGACTTCCTGGGGTGTTGTGATAATATCCTCATTGTGTTGTGTGACTTCCTGGGGTGTTGTGATAATCTCCTCATTGTGTTGTGTGACTTCCTGGGGTGTTGTGATAATATCCTCATTGTGTTGTGTGACTTCCTGGGGTGTTGTGATAATCTCCTCATTGTGTTGTGTGACTTCCTGGGGTGTTGTGATAATATCCTCATTGTGTTGTTTGACCTCCTGGGGTGTTGATAATCTCCTCATTGTGTTGTATGACCTCCTGGGGTGTTGTGATAATATCCTCATTGTGTTGTTTGATCTCCTGGTGACCTTACTTAGCCAGCCTACTTTGACTTCACAGGACCATATGAACATCACCCGTGGCCCAGTTGCAATCCCAGCATGTGATTCAAGGGCATGTCACTGGGGGCCACTTATTACCCACAATTCTTTGAGGTCCGAAGAGTAAGACACGTGTCCTTCTTGATTTCCTTCCTGAATGAGAGGATTAGACACGCAGAGAAACAAGTGTTTACGTCCTCTTTACAAAACTCTCTCTCTTTGTTCCCTGCCGTCTTCCCCAGTAATCCCCTCCAGTGAAAGAGAAGAGGAGCAGAGAGAATAGAGGAGAGAGATGCATGTCTGAGAGTCAGTTACAGGGACTTTATTTCATTTACGCCGTGCAGCTCTTCAGCAGCAACACACACAGTTCCACTTGTCTTACAAGGTGATTAGTTGTACGTTAATTGGTTGAACAAATCACCGGCGGTAACGACTGTTGTGTTGTCTGAGGGAGGAGGGGAGGAGGGAGGCGAGAGGGAGGGATGAGGAGGGAGGGAGGCGAGAGGGGAGGGGAGGAGGGAGGGAGGAGGGAGGAAGGAGGAGGGAGGGAGGGAGGGTGGGAGGAGGAGGGAGGGAGACGAGAGGGAGGGAGGGAGACGAGAGGGAGGGAGGGAGGCGAGAGGGAGGGAGGAGGAGGGAGGGAAGCGAGAGGGGAGGAGGGAGGGAGGAGGGAGGAAGGAGGAGGGAGGGAGGGAGGGAGGGAGGGAGGGAGGGGGGGAGGGAGGGGGAGGAGGGAGGGAGGGAGGAGGGGAGGAGGAGGGAGGGAGGGAGGCGAGAGGGAGGGAGGGAGGAGGAGGGAGGCGAGAGGGGAGGAGGGAGGGAGGAGGGAGGAAGGAGGAGGGAGGGAGGGAGGGAGGAGGGGAGGAGGAGGGAGGGAGGGAGGGAGGGAGGGAGGGAGGGAGGGAGGGAGGGAGGGAGGGAGGGCGGGAGGGGGGAGGAGGGAGAAGGGTGCGAAGAAGGGAGGGAGGAGGGAGGAGGGGAAGAGGGAGGAGGAGGTTAATGAGGCCTAGCGGGCTGGCGTTCCACGTGACCAATCCCAACGCTCCCCATTAGCACTGTGCTCGTTAGCATAGTGGCTAAGCTAATACCTGTGGCGTATGCTAGACAGACACGCACACACAAACGTTAGGTAAGTGATAGATTTTTTTTTGCCTTCACCTCCCTTATCTCACCTCACTTGCTCACATTGTATATAGACTTATTTTTCTACTGTATTTTTGACTGTATGTTTGTTTTACTCCATGTGTAACTCTGTGTTGTTGTATGTGTCGAACTGCTTTGCTTTATCTTGGCCAGGTCGCAGTTGTAAATGAGAACTTGTTCTCAACTTGCCTACCTGGTTAAATAAAGGTGAAATAAATAAATCAAATGAAATAGTGTGGGTATAACCCAATCAGTCTGTAGTCATTCAGTGTGTTGTCCTGAGCCCATCCAGAAGCAGAATTGGTTTTATGATCAGCTGTATCATTTATTACCCCACAGGATGGAGTTATAACCAGAACTACAGGGGGGAGGGAGGGAGGGAGGGAGGGAGGGAGGGAGGGAGGGAGGGAGGCCACAGGATGGAGTTATAACCAGAACTACAGGAGGGAGGGAGGGAGGGAGGGAGGGAGGCCACAGGATGGAGTTATAACCAGAACTACAGGAGGGAGGGAGGGGGGAGGGAGGGAGGGAGGGAGGGAGGGAGGCCACAGGATGGAGTTATAACCAGAACTACAGGAGGGAGGGAGGGGGGAGGGAGGGAGGGAGGGAGGGAGGGAGGCCACAGGATGGAGTTATAACCAGAACTACAGGAGGGAGGGAGGGAGGGAGGGAGGGAGGGAGGGAGGCCACAGGATGGAGTTATAACCAGAACTACAGGAGGGAGGGAGGGAGGGAGGGAGGGAGGGAGGGAGGGAGGGAGGGAGGGAGGGAGGGAGGGAGGGAGGCCACAGGATGGAGTTATAACCAGAACTACAGGAGGGAGGGAGGGAGGGAGGGAGGGAGGGAGGGACGCCACAGGATGGAGTTATAACCAGAACTACAGGAGGGAGGGAGGGAGGGAGGGAGGGAGGGAGGGACGCCACAGGATGGAGTTATAACCAGAACTACAGGAGGGAGGGAGGGAGGGAGGGAGGGAGGCCACAGGATGGAGTTATAACCAGAACTACAGGAGGGAGGGAGGGAGGGAGGGAGGGAGGGAGGGAGGGAGGGAGGGAGGGAGGGAGGGAGGGAGGGAGGGAGGGAGGCCACAGGATGGAGTTATAACCAGAACTACAGGAGGGAGGGAGGGAGGGAGGGAGGGAGGGAGGGAGGGAGGGACGCCACAGGATGGAGTTATAACCAGAACTACAGGAGGGAGGGAGGGAGGGAGGGAGGGAGGGAGGGAGGGAGGGACGCCACAGGATGGAGTTATAACCAGAACTACAGGAGGGAGGGAGGGAGGGAGGGAGGGAGGGAGGGAGGGAGGGAGGCCACAGGATGGAGTTATAACCAGAACTACAGGAGGGAGGGAGGGAGGGAGGGAGGGAGGCCACAGGATGGAGTTATAACCAGAACTACAGGAGGGAGGATGGGAGGGAGGGAGGGAGGATGGGAGGGAGGGAGGGAGGGAGGGAGGCCACAGGATGGAGTTATAACCAGAACTACAGGAGGGAGGGAGGGAGGGAGGGAGGGAGGCCACAGGATGGAGTTATAACCAGAACTACAGGAGGGAGGGAGGGAGGGAGGGAGGGAGGGAGGGAGGCCACAGGATGGAGTTATAACCAGAACTACAGGAGGGAGGGAGGGAGGGAGGGAGGGAGGGAGGGAGGGAGGGAGGGAGGGAGGGAGGGACGCCACAGGATGGAGTTATAACCAGAACTACAGGAGGGAGGGAGGGGGGAGGGAGGGAGGGAGGGAGGGAGGGAGGGAGGGAGGGAGGGAGGGAGGGAGGGAGGGAGGCCACAGGATGGAGTTATAACCAGAACTACAGGAGGGAGGGAGGGAGGGAGGGAGGGAGGGAGGCCACAGGATGGAGTTATAACCAGAACTACAGGAGGGAGGGAGGGGGGAGGGAGGGAGGGAGGGAGGGAGGGAGGGAGGGAGGGAGGGAGGCCACAGGATGGAGTTATAACCAGAACTACAGGAGGGAGGGAGGGAGGGAGGGAGGGAGGGAGGGAGTTATAACCAGAACTACAGGAGGGAGGGAGGGAGGGAGGGAGGGAGTTATAACCAGAACTACAGGAGGGAGGGAGGGAGGGAGGGAGGGAGGGAGGGAGGGAGGGAGGGAGGGAGGGAGGGAGGCCACAGGATGGAGTTATAACCAGAACTACAGGAGGGAGGGAGGGAGGGAGGGAGGGAGGGAGGGAGTTATAACCAGAACTACAGGAGGGAGGGAGGGAGGGAGGGAGGGAGGGAGGGAGGGAGGCCACAGGATGGAGTTATAACCAGAACTACAGGAGGGAGGGAGGGAGGGAGGGAGGGAGTTATAACCAGAACTACAGGAGGGAGGGAGGGAGGGAGGGAGGGAGGGAGGGAGGGAGGGAGGGAGGCCACAGGATGGAGTTATAACCAGAACTACAGGAGGGAGGGAGGGAGGGAGGGAGGGAGGGAGGCCACAGGATGGAGTTATAACCAGAACTACAGGAGGGAGGATGGGAGGGAGGGAGGGAGGGAGGGACGCCACAGGATGGAGTTATAACCAGAACTACAGGAGGGAGGGAGGGAGGGAGGGAGGGAGGGAGGGAGGGAGGGAGGGAGGGAGGGACGCCACAGGATGGAGTTATAACCAGAACTACAGGAGGGAGGATGGGAGGGAGGGAGGGAGGGAGGGAGGGACGCCACAGGATGGAGTTATAACCAGAACTACAGGAGGGAGGATGGGAGGGAGGGAGGGAGGGAGGGAGGGAGGGAGGGAGGCCACAGGATGGAGTTATAACCAGAACTACAGGAGGGAGGGAGGGAGGGAGGGAGGGAGGCCACAGGATGGAGTTATAACCAGAACTACAGGAGGGAGGGAGGGAGGGAGGGAGGGAGGGAGGGAGGGAGGGAGCGAGGGAGGGAGGGAGGCCACAGGATGGAGTTATAACCAGAACTACAGGAGGGAGGGAGGGAGGGAGGGAGGGAGGGAGGGAGGGAGGGAGGGACGCCACAGGATGGAGTTATAACCAGAACTACAGGAGGGAGGGAGGGAGGGAGGGAGGGAGGGACGCCACAGGATGGAGTTATAACCAGAACTACAGGAGGGAGGGAGGGAGGGAGGGAGGGAGGGAGGGAGGGAGGGAGGGAGGGAGGCCACAGGATGGAGTTATAACCAGAACTACAGGAGGGAGGGAGGGAGGGAGGGAGGGAGGGAGGGAGGCCACAGGATGGAGTTATAACCAGAACTACAGGAGGGAGGGAGGGAGGGAGGGAGGGAGGGAGGGAGGCCACAGGATGGAGTTATAACCAGAACTACAGGAGGGAGGGAGGGAGGGAGGGAGGGAGGGAGGGAGGGAGGGAGGGAGGGAGGGAGGCCACAGGATGGAGTTATAACCAGAACTACAGGAGGGAGGGAGGGAGGGAGGGAGGGAGGGAGGGAGGGAGGCCACAGGATGGAGTTATAACCAGAACTACAGGAGGGAGGATGGGAGGGAGGGAGGGAGGGAGGGAGGGAGGGAGGGAGGGAGGGAGGCCACAGGATGGAGTTATAACCAGAACTACAGGAGGGAGGGAGGGAGGGAGGGAGGGGATGGAGGGAGGGAGGGAGGGAGGGAGGGCACAGGATGGAGTTATAACCAGAACTACAGGAGGGAGGGAGGGAGGGAGGGAGGGAGGGTGGGAGGGAGGGAGGGAGGGAGGGAGGGACGCCACAGGATGGAGTTATAACCAGAACTACAGGAGGGAGGATGGGAGGGAGGGAGGGAGGGAGGGAGGGAGGCCACAGGATGGAGTTATAACCAGAACTACAGGAGGGAGGGAGGGAGGGAGGGAGGGAGGGAGGGAGGGAGGGAGGGAGGGAGGGAGGCCACAGGATGGAGTTATAACCAGAACTACAGGAGGGAGGGAGGGAGGGAGGGAGGGAGGGAGGGAGGGAGGGAGGGAGGGAGGGAGGGGATGGAGTTATAACCAGAACTACAGTTATTCTGTCCACTTATATTAGGAATATGATTCAGCTGGTCTGTGGAGAGAGGACCACTTATATTAGGAATATGATTCAGCTGGTCTGTGGAGAGAGGACCACTTATATTAGGAATATGATTCAGCTGGTCTGTGGAGAGAGGAGAGGGGATTTATGTGGAGAGTTATATAATTAGAGAGACAGGGAGACATTTTTATTTAACCTTTATTTAACTTGGCAAGTCAGTTAAGAACAAATTCTTATTTACAATGACGGCCTACCAAAAGGCCTCCTGCGGGGACAGGGGCCTGGGATTTAAATATATATATATATATAGGACAAAACACACATCACAACAAGAGAGACACAACAACACAACATAAAGAGAGACCTAAGACAACAACGTAGCATGGCAGCAACACATGACAACACAGCATGGTAGCAACACAACATGACAACAACATGGTAGCAACACAACATGACAACACAGCATGGTAGCAACACAACATAACAACAACATGGTAGCAACACCACATGACAACAACATGGTAGCAGCACCACATGACAACAACATGGTAGCAACACAACATGACAACAACATGGTAGCAACACAACATGACAACACAGCATGGTAGCAACACAACATAACAACAACATGGTAGCAACACCACATGACAACAACATGGTAGCAGCACAACATGACAACAACATGGTATCAACACAGCATGGTAGCAGCACAACATGACAACAACATGGCATGGTATCAACACAGCATGGTAGCAGCACAAAACATGATACAAACATTATTGGGCACAGACAACAGCACAACGGTAGAGACAACAATACATCACGCGAAGCAGCCACAACTGTCAGTAAGAGTGTCCATGATTGAGTCTTTGAATGAAGAGATGGAGATAAAACTGTCCAGTTTGAGTGTTTTGTTGCAGCTCGTTCCAGTCGCTAGCTGCAGCGAACTGAAAAGAGGAGCGACCCAGGGATGTGTGTGCTTTGGGGACCTTTAACAGAATGTGACTGGCAGAACGGGTGTTGTATGTGGGGGATGAGGGCTGCAGTAGATATCTCAGATAGGGGGGAGTGAGGCCATAGAGGGTTTTATAAATAAACATCAAGTAGTGGGTCTTGCAACGGGTATACAGAGATGGCCAGTTACAGACGAGTATAGAGAGCAGTGATGTGTCCTGTAAGGAGCATTGGTGGCAAATCTGGTGGCCGAATGGTTAAGAACATCTAGCCGCTCGAGAGCACCCTTACCTGCCGATCTATAGATTATGTCTCTGTAATCTAGCATGGGTAGGATGGTCATCTGAATCAGGGTTCGTTTGGCAGCTGGGGTGAATACAACTCATATTTTTGTTTATTCATTTCCCCTTTTGTACTGTAACTATTTGCCACAATATCACATGTGTAATGTCTCTATTCCTTTGAAACGTGTGAGTGAAATGTTTACTGTTCATTTTATATTGTTTATTTCACTTTTGTTTATTATCTATTTCACTTGCTTTCACTTGTAAACATATGTTTCCCATGCCAATACAGCCCCTTGAAATGAATTTAATTGAGAGAGACAGAGAGAGCAAGAGAGAGAAAGAGAGAGAGATAGAGACAGAGAGAGAAACCTAGACAGAGAGAGACAGAGAGAGACAGAGAGAGACGGAAAGATAGAGAGAGAGAGACGGAAAGAGAGAGACAGAGAGAGCAAGAGAGAGAAAGAGAGAGAGATAGAGACAGAGAGAGAAACCTAGACAGAGAGAGACAGGGAGAGACAGAGAGAGACGGAAAGATAGAGAGAGAGAGATGGAAAGAGAGAGACAGAGAGAGCAAGAGAGAGAGACATAGACAGAAAGAGAAACCTAGACAGACAGAGAGAGACAGGGACATAGACAGAGAGACGGAAATAGAGAGACAGAGAGAGAGAGAGCGAGACAGTGTATATGTGTGTCTGTCTATAGAGACAGTGTATATATGTGTCTGTCTATAGAGACAGTGTATATATGTGTCTGTCTATAGAGACAGTGTATATGTGTCTGTCTATAGAGACAGTGTATATATGTGTGTGTCTATAGAGACAGTGTATATGTGTCTGTCTATAGAGACAGTGTATATATGTGTCTGTCTATAGAGACAGTGTATATGTGTCTGTCTATAGAGACAGTGTATATGTGTCTGTCTATAGAGACAGTGTATATGTGTGTCTGTCTATAGAGACAGCGTACATCATATTTTCTTGATGTTTGAGTTTTGTGCCAACTTGTTCTGGCTGTATACGTTGATGCTCTGTTGTCCTTGATGTGTTCAGTGGGAGCATTAGCAGTCACATCCAAGGCTACACACACACACACACACACACACACACACACACACACACACACACACACACACACACACACACACACACACACACACACACACACACACACACACACACACACATTAGCAGTCACATCCAAGACTGCACACACACCTTCCTGCAGTCTCCTGGTGTTTAACCCCACACTTCATTTAAGCTCCTCAGTGATTACATCGATTGTCCTGACACACACACACACACACACACACACACACACACACACACACACACACACACACACACACACACACACACACACACACACACACACACACACACACACACACACACTCACACACTGCTGATGAATGAACTCCTCAGCCCTGTCAAGTCCAATGAACCCCTACAGCAGCATCAACATAGCTCTCTGTTTGCTGAGAATTAAGTTACAAAACGAACTTTTTTAATCAAATCTCAGTGAAGCCCCTGTAGTCCACTGTTTGGGTTAGTGGTGTCCATCCACAGTGATTCTATCTGAGAGTTAGTTTGATGTAGTCCACTGTTTGGGTTAGTGGTGTCCATCCACAGTGATTCTATCTGAGAGTTAGTTTGATGTAGTCCACTGTTTGGGTTAATGGTGTCCATCCACAGTGATTCTCTCTGAGAGTTAGTTTGATGTAGTCCACTGTTTGGGTTAATGGTGTCCATCCACAGTGATTCTCTCTGAGAGTTAGTTTGATGTAGTCCACTGTTTGGGTTAATGGTGTCCATCCACAGTGATTCTCTCTGAGAGTTAGTTTGATGTAGTCCACTGTTTGGGTTAGTGGTGTCCATCCACAGTGATTCTATCTGAGAGTTAGTTTGATGTAGTCCACTGTTTGGGTTAGTGGTGTCCATCCACAGTGATTCTATCTGAGAGTTAGTTTGATGTAGTCCACTGTTTGGGTTAGTGGTGTCCATCCACAGTGATTCTATCTGAGAGTTAGTTTGATGTAGTCCACTGTTTGGGTTAATGGTGTCCATCCACAGTGATTCTCTCTGAGAGTTAGTTTGATGTAGTCCACTGTTTGGGTTAGTGGTGTCCATCCACAGTGATTATATCTGAGAGTTAGTTTGATGTAGTCCACTGTTTGGGTTAATGGTGTCCATCCACAGTGATTCTATCTGAGAGTTAGTTTGATGTAGTCCACTGTTTGGGTTAATGGTGTCCATCCACAGTGATTATATCTGAGAGTTAGTTTGATGTAGTCCACTGTTTGGGTTAGTGGTGTCCATCCACAGTGATTCTCTCTGAGAGTTAGTTTGATGTAGTCCACTGTTTGGGTTAGTGGTGTCCATCCACAGTGATTCTCTCTGAGAGTTAGTTTGATGTAGTCCACTGTTTGGGTTAGTGGTGTCCATCCACAGTGATTCTCTCTGAGAGTTAGTTTGATGTAGTCCACTGTTTGGGTTAGTGGTGTCCATCCACAGTGATTCTATCTGTGAGTTAGTTTGATGTAGTCCACTGTTTGGGTTAGTGGTGTCCATCCACAGTGATTCTATCTGAGCGTTAGTTTGATGTAGTCCACTGTTTGGGTTAGTGGTGTCCATCCACAGTGATTCTATCTGAGAGTTAGTTTGATGTAGTCCACTGTTTGGGTTAGTGGTGTCCATCCACAGTGATTCTATCTGAGAGTTAGTTTGATGTAGTCCACTGTTTGGGTTAGTGGTGTCCATCCACAGTGATTCTATCTGAGAGTTAGTTTGATGTAGTCCACTGTTTGGGTTAGTGGTGTCCATCCACAGTGATTCTATCTGAGAGTTAGTTTGATGTAGTCCACTGTTTGGGTTAGTGGTGTCCATCCACAGTGATTCTATCTGAGAGTTAGTTTGATGTAGTCCACTGTTTGGGTTAGTGGTGTCCATCCACAGTGATTCTATCTGAGAGTTAGTTTGATGTAGTCCACTGTTTGGGTTAGTGGTGTCCATCCACAGTGGTTCTATCTGAGAGTTAGTTTGATGTAGTCCACTGTTTGGGTTAGTGGTGTCCATCCACAGTGATTCTATCTGAGAGTTAGTTTGATGTAGTCCACTGTTTGGGTTAGTGGTGTCCATCCACAGTGATTCTATCTGAGAGTTAGTTTGATGTAGTCCACTGTAATCAACAGGGTGCTGTTCAACCCTAATCAACAGGGTGCTGTTCAACCCTAATCAACAGGGTGCTGTTCAAACCTAATCAACAGGGTGCTGTTCAACCCTAATCAACAGGGTGCTGTTCAACCCTAATCAACAGGGTGCTGTTCAACCCTAATCAACAGGGTGCTGTTCAACCCTAATCAACAGGGTGCTGTTTAACCCTAATCAACAGGGTGCTATTCAACCCTCATCAACAGGGTCCTGTTCAACCCTAATAAACAGGGTCCTGTTCAACCCTAATCAACATGGTGCTGTTCAACTCTAATCAACAGGGTCCTGTTCAACCCTAATCAACAGGGTGCTGTTCAACCCTAATCAACAGGGTGCTGTTCAACCCTAATAAACAGGGTCCTGTTCAACCCTAATCAACATGGTGCTGTTCAACTCTAATCAACAGGGTGCTGTTCAACCCTAATCAACAGGGTGCTGTTCAACCCTAATCAACAGGGTGCTGTTCAACCCTAATCAACAGGGTGCTGTTCAACCCTAATCAACAGGGTGCTGTTCAACCCTAATCAACAGGGTCCTGTTCAACCCTAATCAACAGGGTGCTGTTCAACCCTAATCAACAGGGTGCTGTTCAACTCTAATCAACAGGGTGCTGTTCAACCTTAATCAACAGGGTCCTGTTCAACTCTAATCAACAGGGTGCTGTTCAACCCTAACCAACAGGGTGCTGTTCAACCCTAATCAACAGGGTGCTGTTCAACCCTAATCAACAGGGTGCTGTTCATCCCTAATCAACAGGGTGCTGTTCAACCCTAATAAACAGGGTGCTGTTCAACCCTAATCAACAGGGTCCTGTTCAACCCTAATCAACATGGTGCTGTTCAACTCGAATCAACAGGGTGTTGTTCAACCCTAATCAACAGGGTGCTGTTCAACCCTAATCAACAGGGTGCTGTTCAACCCTAATCAACAGGGTGCTGTTCAACCCTAATCAACAGGTTGCTGTTCAACCCTAATCAACAGGGTGCTGTTCAACCCTAATCAACAGGGTGCTGTTCAACCCTAATCAACAGGGTGCTGTTCAACCCTAATCAACAGGGTCCTGTTCAACCCTAATCAACAGGGTGATGTTCAACCCTAATCAACAGGGTCCTGTTCAACCCTAATCAACAGGGTCCTGGTCAACCCTAATCAACAGGGTGCTGTTCAACCCTAATCAACAGGGTGCTGTTCAACCCTAATCAACAGGGTGCTGTTCATTCCTAATCAACAGGGTCCTGTTCAACCCTAATCAACAGGGTGCTGTTCAACCCTAATCAACAGGGTGCTGTTCAACCCTAATCAACAGGGTGCTGTTCAACCCTAATCAACAGGGTCCTGTTCAACCCTAATCAACAGGGTGCTGTTCAACCCTAACCAACAGGGTGCTGTTCAACCCTAATCAAAAGGGTGCTGTTCAACCCTAATCAACAGGGTGCTGTTCATCCCTAATCAACAGGGTGCTGTTCAACCCTAATCAACAGGGTGCTGTTCAACTCTAATCAACAGGGTCCTGTTCAACCCTAATCAACATGGTGCTGTTCAACTCTAATCAACAGGGTGCTGTTCAACCCTAATCAACAGGGTGCTGTTCAACCCTAATCAACAGGGTGCTGTTCAACCCTAATCAACAGGGTGCTGTTCAACCCTAATCAACAGGGTGCTGTTCAACCCTAATCAACAGGGTGCTGTTAATCTCTAATCAACAGGGTGCTGTTCAACCCTAATCAACAGGGTCCTGTTCAACCCTAATCAACAGGGTCCTGGTCAACCCTAATCAACAGGGTGCTGTTCAACCCTAATCAACAGGATGCTGTTCAACCCTAATCAACAGGGTGCTGTTCAACCCTAATCAACAGGGTGCTGTTCAATCCTAATCAACAGGGTGATGTTCAACCCTAATCAACAGGGTGCTGTTCAACCCTAATCAACAGGGTGCTGTTCAACCCTAATCAACAGGGTGCTGTTCAACCCTAATCAACAGGGTGCTGTTCAACCCTAATCAACAGGGTGCTGTTCAACCCTAATCAACAGGGTGCTGTTCAACCCTAATCAACAGGGTCCTGTTCAACCCTAATCAACAGGGTCCTGGTCAACCCTAATCAACAGGGTGCTGTTCAACCCTAATCAACAGGGTGCTGTTCAACCCTAATCAACAGGGTGCTGTTCAACCCTAATCAACAGGGTGCTGTTCAACCCTAATCAACAGGGTGCTTTTCAACCCTAATCAACAGGGTGCTGTTCAACCCTAATCAACAGGGTCCTGTTCAACCCTAATCAACAGGGTGCTGTTCAACCCTAATCAACAGGGTGCTGTTCAACTCTAATCAACAGGGTGCTGTTCAACCCTAATCAACAGGGTGCTGTTCAACCCTAATCAACAGGGTCCTGTTCAACCCTAATCAACAGGGTGCTGTTCAACCCTAACCAACAGGGTGCTGTTCAACCCTAATCAACAGGGTGCTGTTCAACCCTAATCAACAGGGTGCTGTTCATCCCTAATCAACAGGGTGCTGTTCAACACTAATCATCAGGGTCCTGTTCAACCCTAATCAACAGGGTGCTGTTCAACCCTAATCAACAGGGTGCTGTTCAACCCTAATCAACAGGGTCCTGTTCAACCCTAATCAACAGGGTGCTGTTCAACCCTAATCAACAGGGTGCTGTTCAACCCTAATCAACAGGGCGCTGTTCAACCCTAATCAACAGGGTCCTGTTCAACCCTAATCATCAGGGTCCTGTTCAACCCTAATCAACAGGGTCCTGTTCAACTCTAATCAACAGGGTGCTATTCAATCAAAGTCTGTATCTGAGCGTTTCCGGTGTGAAATTGGAATCACCTTTGATGAATAGTCCTATCATCAGCCCTATGAAACAAGGGTTGAGACAGAGTTTAGAGTAGCTCATTAGAATAACTATATTGATCTCAGTCTGATCAACAGGGTGCTCATTAGAATAACTATATTGATCTCAGTCTGATTGAAAACATCTTCAGTTTCTACTGAGCATCTTTCTGTCAGCATCATACTAATATAACTGACATCTTACAATTAGTGTTTCTAGACGTTGGTTAGTGGTTGTAGACGTTGGTTAGTGTTTCTAGACATTGGTTAGTGTTTCTAGACATTGGTTAGTGTTTCTAGACGTTGGTTAGTGTTTGTAGACGTTGGTTAGTGTTTGTAGACATTGTTTAGTGTTTCTAGACATTGGTTAGTGTTTCTAGACGTTGGTTAGTGTTTCTAGACGTTGGTTAGTGTTTCTAGACATTGGTTAGTGTTTCTAGACGTTGGTTAGTGTTTGTAGACATTGGTTAGTGTTTCTAGACATTGGTTAGTGTTTGTAGACATTGGTTAGTGTTTGTAGACATTGGTTAGTGTTTCTAGACATTGGTTAGTGTTTCTAGACATTGGTTAGTGTTTCTAGACATTGGTTAGTGTTTGTAGACATTGATTAGTGTTTGTAGACATTGGTTAGTGTTTGTAGACATTGGTTAGTGTTTCTAGACATTGGTTAGTGTTTCTAGACATTGGTTAGTGTTTCTAGACATTGGTTAGTGTTTGTAGACATTGATTAGTGTTTGTAGACATTGGTTAGTGTTTCTAGACATTGGTTAGTGTTTGTAGACGTTGGTTAGTGTTTGTAGACATTGGTTAGTTTTTCTAGACATTGGTTAGTGTTTCTAGACATTGGTTAGTGTTTCTAGACGTTGGTTAGTGTTTGTAGACGTTGGTTAGTGTTTGTAGACATTAGTTAGTGTTTCTAGACATTGTTTAGTGTTTCTAGACATTGGTTAGTGTTTCTAGACGTTGGTTAGTGTTTCTAGACATTGGTTAGTGTTTGTAGACATTGGTTAGTGTTTCTAGACATTGGTTAGTGTTTGTAGACATTGGTTAGTGTTTGTAGACATTGGTTAGTGTTTGTAGACATTGGTTAGTGTTTCTAGACATTGGTTAGTGTTTGTAGACGTTGGTTAGTGTTTGTAGACGTTGGTTAGTTTTTCTAGACATTGGTTAGTGTTTCTAGACATTGGTTAGTGTTTCTAGACGTTGGTTAGTGTTTCTAGACATTGGTTAGTGTTTGTAGACATTGGTTAGTGTTTCTAGACGTTGGTTAGTGTTTGTAGACGTTGGTTAGTGTTTGTAGACATTGGTTAGTGTTTCTAGACATTGGTTAGTGTTTCTAGACATTGGTTAGTGTTTGTAGACATTGGTTAGTGTTTCTAGACATTGGTTAGTGTTTCTAGACATTGGTTAGTGTTTGTAGACATTGGTTAGTGTTTCTAGACATTGGTTAGTGTTTGTAGACATTGGTTAGTGTTTGTAGACATTGGTTAGTGTTTGTAGACGGTGGTTAGTGTTTGTAGACGGTGGTTAGTGTTTGTAGACGGTGGTTAGTGTTTGTAGACGTTGGTTAGTGTTTCTAGACATTGGTTAGTGTTTCTAGACATTGGTTAATGTTTCTAGACATTGGTTAGTGTTTCTAGACATTGGTTAGTGTTTCTAGACGTTTGTTAGTGTTTCTAGACGTTGGTTAGTGTTTCTAGACATTGGTTAGTGTTTGTAGACATTGGTTAGTGTTTGTAGACATTGGTTAGTGTTTCTAGACATTGGTTAGTGTTTGTAGACATTGGTTAGTGTTTCTAGACATTGGTTAATGTTTCTAGACATTGGTTAGTGTTTCTAGACGTTGGTTAGTGTTTGTAGACATTGGTTAGTGTTTCTAGACGTTGGTTAGTGTTTCTAGACATTGGTTAGTGTTTGTAGACGTTGGTTAGTGTTTCTAGACATTGGTTAATGTTTCTAGACATTGGTTAGTGTTTGTAGACATTGGTTAGTGTTTGTAGACGTTGGTTAGTGTTTCTAGACATTGGTTAATGTTTCTAGACATTGGTTAGTGTTTCTAGGCGTTGGTTAGTGTTTGTAGACTTTGGTTAGTGTTTCTAGACATTGGTTAGTGTTTGTAGACATTGGTTAGTGTTTGTAGACATTGGCTAGTGTTTGTAGACGTTGGTTAGTGTTTGTAGACGTTGGTTAGTGTTTCTAGACATTGGTTAGTGTTTCTAGGCGTTAGTTAGTGTTTGTAGACATTGGATAAATCATTCTAAATATATCCATTCACATTAATACAACTGACTGGATGGGAATAAGCATATCAATATGGTGTCCACATCTCCTGAAGTTATGGGTAAGCATTTTCCTCTCCAACTCTTCCACTGTCTCTCCAGACATGCAATCATACCTTCCGTCTGAGGTAGCGAGAGAGAGAATGTGAGAGAGAGTGAGAGAGATAGAGATATATATATAGAGAGAGAGAGAGTAATTGATCAGAGCAATAGGGAGAGAAAGGGAGAGCGGGAGAGAAAGAGAGAGAGAGAGAAGGTAGAGAGAGAAAGTGCTCCTCAACTCATTTGAAACTTCCTGATTACCTATTTCCCTCTTAATGACAACCAGGCTTCATGACAAATAACCCATTAAGACTTTAAAACAACTCTCTTTGTCTTTCACTCTCTCCCTCCACCCCTCCCTTCTTCCATCTCTATCCCTCCTTCTCTCTCTCCATCCCTCCCCTTCTCTCTCTCCATCCCTCCCCCGCTCTCTCTCTATCCCTCCTTCTCTCTCTCCTTCCCTCCTTCTCTCTCTCCATCCCTCCCCCGCTCTCTCTCCATCTCGATCTGTTTCTCTTCGCACTGATTAATTTCCAAGTGTCTTATTTATAGTCTTTCACTGCCTGTCAGATGGAGAGAGACGGACAAGAATTCCTCTCCTCTCTGCCTGGCCAATAACATTGACTTCACCGTGACTTTGAACAATCTCCAGGAATAATTCATATAGACTCCCCTCCCTATCTGTCCTGTTTAAGTCTGCACTTAGGAGTCGTCTCTCTCTCTATCCCCCTCGCTCTCCGGGGACTTCATTCAGAGTCATTATAACTCCAGGGTTTCTTGACCTCTCTCTGAGGGGCTCGTTGGGAGGAGGGGACAGAGTGGACGTTTGGGGTGATGATGTCATAAAGAGACTGAGGGGTGAGAGGAGGGCAGACACGAGGTGGGACTGTAATACATGCATTTCCATGACAATGGACAAAATAGTATAATATCATATCATAATCTTTCTCGGGTGCCGAGGATTCCTTTATTCTGCAGTGACCTTGTGGGGAGGAATCCTCGCTACCCGAGAACTATTACAATACTGCAACCTCTGGTTACAGGGACCAGACTTCTCTACAGATGTAGGATCTTCATTTGAGCCAGGAGAATAAGCCTGCGGCAACAGGACATAATAATAACAATGGATATTTTTGTAAGGGGTTGATATTCTCATCAACAAAATAAGTGATCAAATTAAGATCCTACATCTGTATGTGTTCTCAGCCCCTTCACATAACCCAGAGTGTGACCCCTGACCCCTGACCAAACGGACTGAGAGGCTTCTAAAGGATCCTCTCTGTCCACTCAGTAGTGCTAATATACACTGAGTGGACAAAACATTAGGAACACCTTCCACGTCATAGACTGACCAGGTGAATCCAGGTGAACGCTATGATCCCTTATTAATGTCACCTAAATCAACTTAAATCCACTTCAATCAGTGTAGATGAAGGGGAGGAGACGGGTTAAAGAAGGATGTTTCAGCCGTGAAGCAATTGAGACATGGATTGTGTTTGTGTGCCATTCAGAGGGTGAATGGGCAAGACAAAACATTCATGTGCCTTTAAACGGGGTATGGTAGTAGGTGCCAGGCACACCGGTTTGTGTCAAGAGCTGCAACGCTGCTGGGTTTTTCACGATGAACAATTTCCCGTGTATATCAAGAATGGTCCACCAATCAATGGACATCCAGCCAACTTGACACAACTGTGTGAAGCATTGGAGTCAACATGGGTCAGCATCCCTGTGGAACGCTTTAACACCTTGTAGAGTCCATGACCCGATGAATTGAGGCTGTTCTGAGGGAAAAAAAGGGGGTGCAACTCAATATTAGGAAGGTGTTGCTAATGTTTTGTACACTCAGTGTATAATATAATATCATTATAAAATTGTTGTTATTCTTATAATAATACTTATTTATTATTCATTATTAATAATTATTATAATGATGATTATTGTTATTAAATGGACCTATAGGCTTCTATAAGTGTCTCTCCATACAGTCCGTAGTTTCTAGTTATATTATAACTCTGTTTAGCATAGTGGGAGGAGAGGACAGTCCAAGACATCCACCTGTCAGGAATCATAAACACCTACCAAGATTTATACCCTCATTTACATGAGAGGAGATCATTAAAAGACAATTACTGTACTGTGATACTGCTCTGCTCAACGAGGTGGGGAGCGCCTGAGAGTCTCACACACACACACACACACACACACACACACACACACACACACACACACAAACACTTACTGCTCAAAGTGGTGGGGAATGGCTGAGATACACACTCACGCATCACACACACACACACACACACACACACACACACACACACACACAAACACTTACTGCTCAATGTGGTGGGGAATGGCTGAGATACACACTCACGCATCACACACACACACACACACACACACACACACACACACACACACACACGTACGTACTGCTCAAAGTGGTGGGGAATGGCTGAGCGGTTGAGAGCTGAGCTAACGTTGAGATGTTGCCAAATCTCATGCGTCGTTCCACAACAAAGGTGTTTATGAAGCTCTAATGACAGAAATGATTCAGTCTTCAGAAAACAAGCTTAAAATAAGCAAATTGAGCAAAGCCCACTAGAATAGGGACAGTATCTCTCTTGACTCCATAGATTTGACTTTTTAGCAGGAAGTCTCTACCAAACTTAAAATAAATGTTACGGACCTACCCGACCCGCTGTATGAGCTTCTGTCAATAAAGTAGAACAGTCTGTAAGGAGGAACAGTCAGTTCATTAAGTTCATTAATCCATTCAGCCAGCCAGTCAGCTAGTCAGTCAGCCAGTTAGTCAGCCAGTCAGCCAGCCAGTCAGTTAGTCAGCCAGTCAGTTAGTCAGTCAGCCAGTCAGTCAGCCAGTCAGTCAGTTAGTCAGCCAGTCAGTCAGCCAGTTAGTTAGTCAGTCAGTCAGTCAGCTAGTCAGTCAGCCAGTCAGCCAGTCAGTCAGCCAGTCAGTTAGTCAGTTAGTCAGTCAGTTTGTCAGTCAGCCAGTTAGTCAGTCAGTCAGTTAGTCAGTCAGTCAGTCAACCAGTCAGTCAGTCAGTCAGCCAGTCAGTCAGTTAGTCAGCCAGTCAGCCAGTCAGTCAGTCAGTTAGTCAGTTAGTCAGCCAGCCAGTTAGTCAGCTAGTCAGTCAGCCAGCCAGCCAGTCAGTCAGTCAGCCAGTCAGTCAGTTAGTCAGCCAGTCAGTCAGTCGGCCAGTCAGCCAGTCAGTTAGTCAGTCAGCCAGTTAGTCAGCCAGTCAGTTAGTCAGCCAGTCAGTTAGTCAGCCAGTCAGTTAGTCAGTCAGCCAGTCAGTTAGTCACTTAGTCAGCCAGTCAGTTAGTCAGCCAGTTAGTCAGCCAGTCAGTTAGTCAGCCAGTCAGTCAGCCAGTCAGTTAGTCAGTTAGTCAGCCAGTCAGTCAGCCATTCAGTCAGTCAGCCAGACAGTTAGTCAGCCAGTCAGTCAGTCAGCCAGTCATTTAGTCAGCCAGTCAGTTAGTCAGCCAGTCAGTTAGTCAGCCAGTCAGTCAGCCAGCCAGTCAGTCAGTCAGTTGGTTAGTCAGTCAGCCAGTTAGTTAGTCAGCCAGTCAGTCAGCCAGTTAGTTAGTCAGTCAGTTAGTCAGCCAGTCAGTTAGCCAGCCAGTCAGTCAGTCAGTTGGTTAGTCAGTCAGCCAGTTAGTTAGTCAGCCAGTCAGTCAGCCAGTTAGTTAGTCAGTCAGCCAGTCAGTTAGTCAGTCAGACAGTTAGTCAGTCAGCCAGTCAGCCAGTCAGTCAGTTAGTCAGTCAGTCAGTCAGTCAGTCGGTTAGTCAGTCGGCTAGTCAGTCGGCTAGTCAGTCAGTCAGCCAGTCAGTCAGTCAGTCAGTCGGCTAGTCAGTCGGTTAGTCAGTTAGTCAGTCGGTCAGTCAGTCAGTCAGTTAGTCAGTCGGTTAGTCAGTCAGTTAGTCAGTCAGCCAATTAGTCAGTCAGCCAGTTAGTCAGCCAGTCAGTCAGTCAGTCAGCCAGTTAGTCAGTCAGCCAGTCAGTCAGTCAGCCAGTCAGCCAGTCAGCCAGTCAGTCAGCCAGTCAGTCAGTTAGTCAGCCAGTCAGTTAGTCAGCCAGCCAGCCAGTCAGTCAGTTAGTTAGTCAGCCAGTCAGTTAGTCAGTCAGTCAGCCAGTCAGTCAGTTAGTTAGTTAGTCAGCCAGTCAGTTAGTCAGTTAGTCAGTTAGTTAGTCAGTCAGTCAGTTAGTCAGTTAGTCAGTCAGCCAGACAACCAGTTAGTCAGCCAGCCAGCCAGCCAGCCACTCAGTTAGTGAACTAGCCAGCAATTCAGCCAGCCTGTCAGTTAATCAGCCAGCCATTCAGTTAATCAGTCATCAAGCCATTCAGTTAATTAATCAACCAGCCAGTCAGTTAATCAGCCAGCCAGTCAGTTAGTCAGCCAGTCAGTTAGTCAGCCAGCAAGCCATTCAGTTAATCAACCAGCCAGTCAGTTAATCAGCCAGCCAGTCAGTTAGTCAGCCAGCCAGTCAGTTAGTCAGCCAGTCAGTTAGTCAGCCAGTCAGTCAGTTAGTCAGTCAGTCAGCCAGCCAGTTAGTTAGTTAGTCAGTCAGTCAGTCATTTAGTCAGTCAGTCAGTCATTTAGTCAGTCAGCCAGCCAGCAATTCAGTTAGTCAACTAGCCAGCAATTCAGCCAGCCAGCCAGTCAATTAATCAGCCAGCCAGTCAGTCAGTTAGTCAGCCAGCCAGCCACCCACCCAGCCAGCCAGCCAGCCAGCCAGACTGGCTGACTGACAACAGTCAGCCAGTCAGCCACTTAGTTAGTTAGTTAGTCAGTTAGTCAGCCAGTCAGCCAGCCAGCCAGTCAGTCAGCCAGCCAGCCAGCCAGCCAGCCAGTGCTGCAACCCAGCTAGTCAGTTCAGTTTGACAGTTGGTCTCCTGAACTACAGTTCCACAACAAGACCTCCATTCATCCCCTTCCATCCCTACTACACCCTAACAGTAAACTGTCACAACAAGACCTCCATTCATCCCCTTCCATCCCTACTACACCCTAACAGTAAACTGTCACTACAATACCCACGAGCAGTAAACTATGTCACCCATCAGGGGTTAGGGTTAACAGCTTCAACATTCACCCCATCTCTCCGTCCCTCCATCCCTCCATCGACCCACTTCAGGCCCGCCCTGAAATATGCCCCCTTCTAATTACAATTATTAATTGAAAATAGGAAATCAATGTCTGAGAATTAGGCCCACTATGTCGCGTGTCGTGTGTGTGCATTTGTTTGTGTGTGTGTGTGTGTGTGTGTGTGTGTGCTGTACTGAGGAAGTAATTTGTCAGCGGTGTGTCTGTGTGTGTGTGTGTGTGTGTGTGTGTGTGTGTGTGTGTGTGTGTGTGTGTGTGTGTGTGTGTGTGTGTGTGTGTGTGTGTGTGTGTGTGTGTGTGTGTGTGTGTGAGAGAGAGAGCGTGCATGCATGCATGCATGCCTATCTGGGTTGCCTGGTTTCTGATTAGCTATAGGATCTTTGTTGATCCTTGTTGATCTTAGCTGTGATTGGTTGTGTTTCCTCTCGGTGGGGAACTCTCACACATTGCTGGTGAGTGATTACTGTGTTCTCATGTTGTCTGTGTTCCTGGTTGTAATGCCATATGGATTTCAATAGAACTGTATGAGTCGAGTCAGTCACCGTTCATGACCCTGTTCTGCTGAACTTCACATATGAAACAGTGTTTACTGTGTCACTCTGTTCTCTTCACTTAGTTGCTGTTTTCTCTCCCTGTTGCTGTTCAGAGAGTACAGTATGTTACTAGCAGGGGTGGGAAAAGTACCCAATCGTCATACTTGAATAGAAGTAAAGATACTCAAGTAAAAGTGGATGTCACCCGGTAAAATACTACTTGAGTAAAAGTCTAAAAAGTTTTTGGTTTTAAATATACTTAAGTATCCAAAGTGAATGTATAAATCATTACAAAGTGTTTATATTAAGCAAACCAGACAGCACCTTTTTCTGGGTGAATAAGAAACTGGTTGACTGCAGGGTTCAATACTTCCTTCCCTTCCCTCCACCCTTCCTTCCCTTCCCTCCACCCTTCCTTCCCTTCCCTCCACCCTTCCTTCCCTTCCCTCCACCCTTCCTTCCCTTCCCTCCACCCTTCCTTCCCTTCCCTCCACCCTTCCTTCCCTCCACCCTTCCTTCCCTTCCCTCCACCCTTCCTTCCCTTCCCTCCACCCTTCCTTCCCTTCCCTCCACCCTTCCTTCCCTTCCCTCCACCCTTCCTTCCCTTCCCTCCACCCTTCCTTCCCTTACCTCCACCCTTCCTTCCCTTCCCTCCACCCTTCCTTCCCTTCCCTCCACCCTTCCTTCGTCATTCCCTCCACCCTTCCTTCCCTTCCCTCCACCCTTCCTTCCCTTCCCTCCACCCTTCCTTCCCTTCCCTCCACCCTTCCTTCCCTTCCCTCCACCCTTCCTTCCCTTCCCTCCACCCTTCCTTCCCTTCCCTCCACCCTTCCTTCCCTTACCTCCACCCTTCCTTCCCTTCCCTCCACCCTTCCTTCCCTTCCCTCCACCCTTCCTTCCCTTCCCTCCACCCTTCCTTCGTCATTCCCTCCACTCTTCCTTCCCTTCCCTCCACCCTTCCTTCCCTTCCCTCCACCCTTCCTTCCCTTCCCTCCACCCTTCCTTCCCTTCCCTCCACCCTTCCTTCCCTTCCCTCCACCCTTCCTTCCCTTCCCTCCACCCTTCCTTCCCTCCCTCCACCCTTCCTTCCCTTCCCTCCACCCTTCCTTCCCTCCCTACACCCTTCCTTCCCTTCCCTCCACCCTTCCTTCCCTCCCTCCCTCCACCCTTCCTTCCCTTCCCTCCACCCTTCCTTCCCTTCCCTCCACCCTTCCTTCCCTTCCCTCCACCCTTCCTTCCCTTCCCTCCACCCTTCCTTCCCTTCCCTCCACCCTTCCTTCCCTTCCCTCCACCCTTCCTTCGTCATTCCCTCCACCCTTCCTTCCCTTCCCTCCACCCTTCCTTCCCTTCCCTTCCCTCCACCCTTCCCTCCACCCTTCCTTCCCTTCCCTCCACCCTTCCTTCCCTTCCCTCCACCCTTCCTTCCCTTCCCTCCACCCTTCCTTCCCTTCCCTCCACCCTTCCTTCCCTCCCTCCACCCTTCCTTCCCTTCCCTCCACCCTTCCTTCCCTTACCTCCACCCTTCCTTCCCTTCCCTCCACCCTTCCTTCTCTTCCCTCCACCCTTCCTTCCCTTCCCTCCACCCTTCCTTCCCTTCCCTCCACCCTTCCTTCGTCATTCCCTCCACCCTTCCTTCCCTTCCCTCCACCCTTCCTTCCCTTCCCTTCCCTCCACCCTTCCCTCCACCCTTCCTTCCCTTCCCTCCACCCTTCCTTCCCTTCCCTCCCTCCACCCTTCCTTCCCTTCCCTCCACCCTTCCTTCCCTTCCCTCCACCCTTCCTTCCCTTCCCTCCACCCTTCCTTCCCTTCCCTCCACCCTTCCTTCCCTCCCTCCACCCTTCCTTCCCTTCCCTCCACCCTTCCTTCCCTCCCTCCACCCTTCCTTCCCTTCCCTCCACCCTTCCTTCCTTTCCCTCCACCCTTCCTTCCCTTCCCTCCACCCTTCCTTCCCTTCCCTCCACCCTTCCTTCCCTTCCCTTCCCTCCACCCTTCCTTCCCTTCCCTCCACCCTTCCTTCGTCATTCCCTCCACCCTTCCTTCCCTTCCCTCCACCCTTCCTTCCCTTCCCTTCCCTCCACCCTTCCCTCCACCCTTCCTTCCCTTCCCTCCACCCTTCCTTCCCTTCCCTCCACCCTTCCTTCCCTTCCCTCCACCCTTCCTTCCCTTCCCTCCACCCTTCCTTCCCTTCCCTCCACCCTTCCTTCCCTTCCCTCCACCCTTCCTTCCCTCCCTCCACCCTTCCTTCCCTTCCCTCCACCCTTCCTTCCCTCCCTCCACCCTTCCTTCCCTTCCCTCCACCCTTCCTTCCCTCCCTCCACCCTTCCTTCCCTTCCCTCCACCCTTCCTTCCCTTCCCTCCACCCTTCATTCCCTTCCCTCCACCCTTCCTTCCCTTCCCTCCACCCTTCCTTCCCTTCCCTCCACCCTTCCTTCCCTCCCTCTACCCTTCCTTCCCTTCCCTCCACCCTTCCTTCCCTCCCTCCACCCTTCCTTCCCTTCCCTCCACCCTTCCTTCCCTTCCCTCCACCCTTCCTTCCCTCCCTCCACCCTTCCTTCCCTTCCCTCCACCCTTCCTTCCCTTCCCTCCACCCTTCCTTCCCTTCCCTCCACCCTTCCTTCCCTTCCCTCCACCCTTCCTTCCCTTCCCTCCACCCTTCCTTCCCTTCCCTCCACCCTTCCTTCCCTCCCTCCACCCTTCCTTCCCTCCCCTCCACCCTTCCTTCCCTTCCCTCCACCCTTCCTTCCCTTCCCTCCACCCTTCCTTCCCTTCCCTCCACCCTTCCTTCCCTTCCCTCCACCCTTCCTTCCCTTCCCTTCCCTCCACCCTTCCTTCCCTTCCCTCCACCCTTCCTTCCCTTCCCTCCACCCTTCCTTCCCTTCCCTCCACCCTTCCTTCCCTTCCCTCCACCCTTCCTTCCCTCCCTCCACCCTTCCTTCCCTCCCTCCACCCTTCCTTCCCTTCCCTCCACCCTTCCTTCCCTTCCCTCCACCCTTCCTTCCCTCCCTCCACCCTTCCTTCCCTTCCCTCCACCCTTCCTTCGTCATTCCTCATGGATTGTGATTGATTCGGTGTGCAAACAAAACTCCTGTGTATTTGACTTGGGTGTGTTGTTATCGTTGGTTTGTTTGACTGTGATGACTGTAATAACAGGAGATGGGCTGGTGTCTGGCCTCACTAAGCTGGGGGGGGCTGGTGTCTGGCCTCACTGAGCTGGGGGGGCTGGTGTCTAGTCTCACTGAGCTGAGGGGGGCTGGTGTCTGGTCTCACTGAGCTGGGGGGGCTGGTGTCTGGCCTCACTGAGCTGGGGGGGCTGGTGTCTGGCCTCACTGAGCTGCGGGGGCTGGTGTCTGGCCTCACTAAGCTGGGGGGGCTGGTGTCTGGTCTCACTGAGCTGGGGGGGCTGGTGTCTGGCCTCACTGAGCTGGGGGGGCTGGTGTCTGGCCTCACTGAGCTGGGGGGGGGGTGGTGTCTGGCCTCACTGAGCTGGGGGGGGGCTGTTGTCTGGCCTCACTGAGCTGGGGGGCTGTTGTCTGGTCTCACTGAGCTGGGTGGGCTGGTGTCTGGCCTCACTGAGCTGGGGGGGGGCTGGTGTCTGGCCTCACTGAGCTGGGGGGGGGACTGGTGTCTGGCCTCACTGAGATGGGGGGGGCTGGTGTCTGGCCTGACTGAGCTGGGGGGGGACTGGTGTCTGGTCTCACTGAGCTGGGGGGGGGGGCTGGTCTCACTGAGCTGGGTGGGCTGGTGTCTGGCCTCACTGAGCTGGGGGGCTGGAGTCTGGCCTCACTGAGCTGGGGGGCTGGTGTCTGGCCTCACTGAGCTGGGGGGGGACTGGTATACTGATAAGGAACCACACATCCATCCTAGTCTCTCTGATGAGGAACCACACATCCATCCTAGTCTCTCTGATGAGGAACCACACATCCATCCTAGTCTCTCTGATGTGGAACCACACATCCATCCTAGTCTCTCTGTTGAGGAACCACACATCCATCCTAGTCTCTGATGAGGAACCACACATCCATCCTAGTCTCTCTGATGAGGAACCACACATCCATCCTAGTCTCTCTGTTGAGGAACCACACATCCATCCTAGTCTCTCTGATGTGGAACCACACATCCATCCTAGTCTCTCTGTTGAGGAACCACACATCCATCCTAGTCTCTCTGATGAGGAACCACACATCCATCCTAGTCTCTCTGATAAGGAACCACACATCCATCCTAGTCTCTGATGAGGAACCACACATCCACCCTAGTCTCTCTGATGAGGAACCACACATCCATCCTAGTCTCTCTGATAAGGAACCACACATCCATCCTAGTCTCTGATGAGGAACCACACATCCATCCTAGTCTCTCTGATGAGGAACCACACATCCACCCTAGTCTCTCTGATGAGGAACCACACATCCACCCTAGTCTCTCTGTTGAGGAACCACACATCCATCCTAGTCTCTCTGATAAGGAACCACACATCCATCCTAGTCTCTCTGATGAGGAACCACACATCCATCCTAGTCTCTCTGATAAGGAACCACACATCCATCCTAGTCTCTGATGAGGAACCACACATCCATCCTAGTCTCTCTGATGAGGAACCACACATCCATCCTAGTCTCTCTGATGAGGAACCACACATCCATCCTAGTCTCTCTGATGAGGAACCACACATCCATCCTAGTCTCTCTAATGAGGAACCACACATCCATCCTAGTCTCTCTGATGAGGAACCACACATCCATCCTAGTCTCTCTGATGAGGAACCACACATCCATCCTAGTCTCTCTGATGAGGAACCACACATCCATCCTAGTCTCTCTAATGAGGAACCACACATCCATCCTAGTCTCTCTGATGAGGAACCACACATCCATCCTAGTCTCTCTGATGAGGAACCACACATCTATCCTAGTCTCTGATGAGGAACCACACATCCATCCTAGTCTCTCTGATGAGGAACCACACATCCATCCTAGTCTCTCTGATGAGGAACCACACATCCATCCTAGTCTCTCTGATGAGGAACCACACATCCATCCTAGTCTCTCTGATGAGGAACCACACATCCATCCTAGTCTCTCTGATGAGGAACCACACATCCATCCTAGTCTCTCTGATGAGGAACCACACATCCATCCTAGTCTCTCTGATGAGGAACCACACATCCATCCTAGTCTCTCTGATGAGGAACCACACATCCATCCTAGTCTCTCTGATGAGGAACCACACATCCATCCTAGTCTCTCCTTTCCTCTCTATCTGTACTCTGTTTGTCTCCCCCACTGCCTCTCAAATCACATTTATTTATATAGCCGTTCTTACATCAGCTGATATCTCAAAGTGCTGTACAGAAACCCAGCCTAAAACCCCAAACAGCAAGCAATGCAGGTGTAGAAGCACGGTGGCTAGGAAAAACTCCCTAGAAAGGCCAAAACCTAGGAAGAAACCTAGAGAGGAACCAGGCTATGAGGGGTGGCCAGTCCTCTTCTGGCTGTGCCGGGTGGAGATTATAACAGAACATGGCCAAGATGTTCAAATGTTCATAAATGACCAGCATGGTCAAATAATAATAATCACAGTAGTTGTCGAGGGTGCAGCAAGTCAGCACCTCAGGAGTAAATGTGAGTTGGCTTTTCATAGCCGATCATTAAGAGTATCTCTACCGCTCCTGTTGTCTCTAGAGAGTTGAAAACAGCAGGTCTGGGACAGATAGCACGTCCGGTGAACAGGTCAGGGTTCCATAGCCGCAGGCAGAACAGTTGAAACTGGAGCAGCAGCACGGCCAGGTGGACTGGGGACAGCAAAGAGTCATCATGCCAGGTAGTCCTGAGGCCCCCGAGATAAAGAAAGAAAGAAAGAAAGAAAGAAAGAAAGAGAGAGAGAGAATTAGAGAGAGCATACTTAAATTCACACAGGACACTGGAGAATTACTCCAGCTATAACAGACTGACCCTAGCCCCCCGACACATAAACTACTGCAGCATAAATACTGGAGGCTGAGACAGGAGGTGTCAGGAGACACTGTGGCCCCATCCGATGATACCCCCGGACAGGGCCAAACAGGCAGGATATAACCCCACCCACTTTGCCAAAGCACAGCCCCCACACCATTAGAGGGATATCTTAAGCCACCAACTTACCATCCTGAGACAAGGCCGAGTATAGCCCACAAAGATCTCCGCCACGGCACAACCCAAGGGGGGGCGCCAACCCAGACAGGAAGACCACGTCAGTGACTCAACCCACTCAAGTGACGCAGCCCTCCTAGGAACGGCATTGAAGATCACCAGGAAGCCAGTGACTCTGCCCCTGTAATAGGGTTAGAGGCAGAGAATCCCAGTGGAGAGAGTGGAACCGGCTAGGCAGAGACAGCAAGGGCGGTTCGTTGCTCCAGTGCCTTTCCATTCACCTTCACACTCCTGGGCCAGACTACAATCAATCATATGACCTACTGAAGAGATGAATCTTCAATAAAGACTTAAAGGTTGAGACCGAGTCTGCGTCTCTCACATGGGTAGGCAGACCATTCCATAAAAATGGAGCTCTATAGGAGAAAGCCCTGCCTCCAGCTGTTTGCTTAGAAATTCTAGGGACAATTAGGAGGCCTGCGTCTTGTGACCGTAGCGTACGTGTAGGTATGTACGGCAGGACCAAATCGGAAAGATAGGTAGGAGCAAGCCCATGTAATGCTTTGTAGGTT
Organism: Salvelinus alpinus; assembly: GCF_045679555.1. NCBI lineage: Eukaryota > Metazoa > Chordata > Actinopteri > Salmoniformes > Salmonidae > Salvelinus > Salvelinus alpinus. The sequence continues at coordinate 635,404 of NC_092090.1, read as the reverse complement.
AGCAGTAAAACCTTGAAATCAGCCCTTACCTAAACAGGAAGCCAGTGTAGGGAGGCTAGCACTGGAGTAATATGATCCCATTTTTTGGTTCTAGTCAGGATTCTAGCAGCCGTATTTAGCACTAACTGAAGTTTATTTCGTGCTTTATCCGGGTAGCCGGAAAGTAGAGCATTGCAGTAGTCTAACCTAGAAGTAACAAAAGCATGGATTAATTTTTCTGCATCAATTTTGGACAGAACATTTCTGATCTTTGCAATGTTACGCAGATGGAAAAAAGCTGTCCTTGAAACAGTCTTGATATGTTCGTCAAAAGAGGGATCAGGGTCCAGAGTAACGCCGAGGTCCTTCACAGTTTTATTTGAGACGACTGTACCACCATCAAGATTAATTGTCAGATTCAACAGAAGATCTCTTTGTTTCTTGGGAGCTAGAACAAGCATCTCTGTTTTGGCAGAGTTTAAAAGTAGAACGTTTGCAGCCATCCACTTCCTTATGTCTGAAACACAGGCTTCCAGCGAGGGCAATTTTGGGGCTTCACCATGTTTCATTGAAATGTACAGCTGTGTGTCATCCGCATAGCAGTGAAAGTTAACATTATGTTTTCGAATGACATTCCCAAGTGGTAAAATATATAGTGAAAACAATAGTGGTCCTAAAACGGAACCTTGAGGAACACCGGAATTTACAGTTGATTTGTCAGAGGACAAACCATTCACAGAGACAAACTGCTATCTTTCCGACAGATAAGATCTAAACCAGGACAGAACTTGTCCGAGTAGACCAATTTTGGTTTCCAATCTCTCCAAAAGAATGTGGTGATCGATGGTATCAAAAGCAGCACTAAGTTCTCGGAGCACGAGGACAGATGCAGAGCCTCGGTCTGATGCCATTAAAAGGTAATTTACCACCTTCACAAGTGCAGTCTCAGTGCTATTATGGGGTCTTAAACCAGACTGAAGCGTTTCGTATACATTGTTTGTCTTCAGGAAGGCAGTGAGTTGTTGCGCCACAGCTTTTTCAATTTTTTTTGAGAGGAATGGAAGATTCGAAATAGGCCGATAGTTTTTTATATTTTCTGGGTCAAGGTTTGGCTTTTTCAAGAGAGGCTTTATTACTGCCACTTTTAGTGAGTTTTGGTACACATCCGGTGGATAGAGAGCCGTTTATTATGTTCAACATAGGAGGGCCAAGCACAGGAAGCAGCTCTTTCAGTAGTTTAGTTAGAATAGGGTCCAGTATGCAGCTTGAAGGTTTAGAGGCCATGATTATTTTCATCATTGTGTCAAGAGATATAGTACTAAAACACTTGAGTGTCTCCCTTGATCCTAGGTCCTGGCAGAGTTGTGCAGACTCAGGACAGCTGAGCTTTGGAGGAATACGCAGATTTAAAGAGGAGTCCATAATTTGCTTTCTAATGATCATGATATTTTCCTCAAAGAAGTTCATGAATTTATTACTGCTGAAGTGAAAGCCATCCTCTCTTGGGGAATGCTGCTCCTGCTCCTCTCTCTCTCTCTCTCTCTCTCTCTCTCTCTCTCTCTCTCTCTCTCTCTCTCTCTCTCTCTCTCTATTCAATAACATCTGGAAGGAGAGACAGACCTTCAATGTGGTTTACAGTGGATGTCTGTATCAGTGCGGTTTACAGTAGATGTCTGTATCAGTGTGGTTTACAGTAGATGTCTGTATCAGTGTGGTTTACAGTAGATGTCTGTATCAGTGTGGTTTACCGTAGATGTCTGTATCAGTGTGGTTTACAGTAGATGTCTGTATCAGTGTGGTTTACAGTAGTTGTCTGTATCAGTGTGGTTTACAGTAGATGTTTGTATCAGTGTGGTTTACAGTAGATGTCTGTATTAGTGTGGTTTACAGTAGATGTCTGTATCAGTGTGGTTTACAGTAGATGTATGTATCAGTGTGGTTTACAGTAGATGAATGTATCAGTGTGGTTTACAGTAGTTATCTGTATCAGTGTGGTTTACAGTAGATGTCTGTATCAGTGTGGTTTACAGTAGATGTCTGTATCAGTGTGGTTTACAGTAGATGTCTGTATCAGTGTGGTTTACAGTAGGTGTCTGTATCAGTGTGGTTTACAGTAGATGTCTGTATCAGTGTGGTTTACAGTAGATGTCTGTATCAGTGTGGTTTACAGTAGATGTCTGTATCAGTGTGGTTTACAGTAGATGTCTGTATCAGTGCGGTTTACAGTAGATGTCTGTATCAGTGTGGTTTACAGTAGATGTCTGTATCAGTGTGGTTTACAGTAGATGTCTGTATCAGTGTGGTTTACAGTAGTTATCTGTATCAGTGTGGTTTACAGTAGATGTCTGTATCAGTGTGGTTTACAGTAGATGTCTGTATCAGTGTGGTTTACAGTAGATGTCTGTATCAGTGTGGTTTACCGTAGATGTCTGTATCAGTGTGGTTTACAGTAGATGTCTGTATCAGTGTGGTTTACAGTAGTTGTCTGTATCAGTGTGGTTTACAGTAGATGTTTGTATCAGTGTGGTTTACAGTAGATGTCTGTATTAGTGTGGTTTACAGTAGATGTCTGTATCAGTGTGGTTTACAGTAGATGTATGTATCAGTGTGGTTTACAGTAGATGAATGTATCAGTGTGGTTTACAGTAGTTATCTGTATCAGTGTGGTTTACAGTAGATGTCTGTATCAGTGTGGTTTACAGTAGATGTCTGTATCAGTGTGGTTTACAGTAGATGTCTGTATCAGTGTGGTTTACAGTAGGTGTCTGTATCAGTGTGGTTTACAGTAGATGTCTGTATCAGTGTGGTTTACAGTAGATGTCTGTATCAGTGTGGTTTACAGTAGATGTCTGTATCAGTGTGGTTTACAGTAGGTGTCTGTATCAGTGTGGTTTACAGTAGATGTCTGTATCAGTGTGGTTTACAGTAGATGTCTGTATCAGTGTGGTTTACAGTAGATGTCTGTATCAGTGTGGTTTACAGTAGATGTCTGTATCAGTGCGGTTTACAGTAGATGTCTGTATCAGTGTGGTTTACAGTAGATGTCTGTATCAGTGTGGTTTACAGTAGATGTCTGTATCAGTGGGGTTTACAGTAGTTATCTGTATCAGTGTGGTTTACAGTAGATGTCTGTATCAGTGTGGTTTACAGTAGATGTCTGTATCAGTGTGGTTTACTGTAGATGTCTGTATCAGTGTGGTTTACTGTAGATGTCTGTATCAGTGGGGTTTACAGTAGATGTCTGTATCAGTGTGGTTTACTGTAGATGTCTGTATCAGTGTGGTTTCCTGTAGATGTCTGTATCAGTGTGGTTTACAGTAGATGTCTGTATCAGTGTGGTTTACTGTAGATGTCTGTATCAGTGTGGTTTACAGTAGATGCTTACCCCACTACATTAGTTTATTCATCACGTACACATTTTATAGCAATTATAAACAGTGCAGTGAAATGCTTACTTGGTTACTTTCTCCATGCTAGCAGTCAGGCTGTGAGCAGTGGGGCTTAGCCAAGATCTGAGGTCCAACTCTGTGTTCATCAGTTGTGTACTGCAGACAGTGGTGTGGGGTATGCTACTGTGCTTTACACCACTCAGCATTAATATTTGCACACACGCACACACACACACACACACACACACACACACACACACACACACACACACACACACACACACACACACACACACACACACACACACACACACACACACACACACACACAGAGAGAGACTTATCGCTTTAACGGGACACGCTACTGTAGCTATTGCTTTCCTTCTGAGCCGCACAGGATAATACTGTACCTTTCACCAGGATAATACTGTACCCTTCAACAGGATAGTACTGTACCTTTCACCAGGATAATACTGTACCCTTCACCAGGATAGTACTGTACCTTTCACCAGGATAGTACTGTACCCTTCACCAGGATAGTACTGTACCTTCAACAGGATAGTACTGTACCTTTCACCAGGATAGTACTGTACCCTTCACCAGGATAGTACTGTACCTTTCACCAGGATAGTACTGTACCCTTCACCAGGATAATACTGTACCCTTCACCAGGATAATACGGTACCCTTCACCAGGATAATACTGTACCCTTCACCAGGATAGTACTGTACCCTTCACCAGGATAATACTGTACCCTTCACCAGGATAATACTGTACCCTTCACCAGGATAGTACTGTACCCTTCACCAGGATAATACTGTACCCTTCACCAGGATAATACTGTACCCTTCACCAGGATAGTACTGTACCCTTCACCAGGATAATACTGTACCCTTCACCAGGATAGTACTGTACCCTTCACCAGGATAATACTGTACCCTTCACCAGGATAATACTGTACCTTTCACCAGGATAATACTGTACCCTTCACCAGGATAGTACTGTACCTTTCACCAGGATAGTACTGTACCCTTCACCAGGATAATACTGTACCCTTCACCAGGATAATACTGTACCCTTCACCAGGATAGTACTGTACCTTTCACCAGGATAGTACTGTACCCTTCACCAGGATAGTACTGTACCCTTCACCAGGATAATACTGTACCCTTCACCAGGATAATACTGTACCCTTCACCAGGATAGTACTGTACCCTTCACCAGGATAGCTGCAGTTCACCCTGCAAGATTATAACATCATATTCTCTCTCTCTCTCTCTCTCTCTCTCTCTCTCTCTCTCTCTCTCTCTCTCTCTCTCTCTCTCTCTCTCTCTTTCAATTCAATTCAATTCAATTGACTTTATTGACATGGCAAGTTATTATTACTTACATTGTCAAAGTATACATATCGAAAAATTTCAATAAAATATATATGTATATATATACACAAAATATATATATATTTATATATAAATAAATGGTGGGACTAACAGCAATAATAATAGTAGTAGTCTCTCTCTCTCTCTCTCTCTCTCTCTCTCTCTCTCTCTCTCTCTCTCTCTCTCTGTCTCTGTCTCTGTCTCTGTCTCTGTCTCTTTCTCTCTTTCTCTCTTTCTCTCCCTCTCTCTCTATCTGTTCTCTTTCTCTCCATCCATATCTTATTTCAAGCTCCCTGGATCTGCACAGTACTGTAAACTGTCCATGCCTTAAATCAGTAGCCCTCCCTCCCTCCCTCCCTCCCTCCCAGTCTGCCTGCTTTTCCTCTCCCTCTAAGTCCTGTTGGGTAATATGGATAGAAATTGAGCTTGTCATGTATTATAGTTTTACTTCCAACAGATACAATGTCATCCACACACACACACAGCAGGGGGCCCTCATCCTATTTCCCCACGAGGACAGGGTTTTCTCTCCCCACCATGGAAGCTCTTATGTGTGTCTTGAGAAGAGGAGTTGCTTGTGGATTTTTCAACTACTGTTAAATACCGTTCGTTGGTTTTATGTTGTAAACTGGCAAATGTTAGCAAACCAGATAAAGGGAAGGAGTTACTCAGACAGTGTGCATGTGTGCACATGTAGAGGACTGGATGCCGTGCTGCTAGCTTAGTGAGTACAGCTTCCTCATGATATCTCAGGACTGGATGCCGTGCTGCTAGCTTAGTGAGTACAGCTTCCTCCTGACTGGCTGCTGCTAGCTTAGTGAGTACAGCTTCCTCCTGACTGGCTGCTGTTAGCTTAGTGAGTACAGCTTCCTCCTGACTGGCTGCTGCTAGCTTAGTGAGTACAGCTTCCTCCTGACTGGCTGCTGCTAGCTTAGTGAGTACAGCTTCCTCCTGACTGGCTGCTGCTACCTTAGTGAGTACAGCTTCCTCCTGACTGGATGCTGTTAGCTTAGTGAGCACAGCTTCCTCCTGACTGGATGCTGTTAGCTTAGTGAGCACAGCTTCCTCCTGACTGGCTGCTGCTACCTTAGTGAGTACAGCTTCCTCCTGACTGGATGCTGTTAGCTTAGTGAGCACAGCTTCCTCCTGACTGGCTGCTGCTACCTTAGTGAGTACAGCTTCCTCCTGACTGGCTGCTGTTAGCTTAGTGAGCACAGCTTCCTCCTGACTGGATGCTGTTAGCTTAGTGAGTACAGCTTCCTCCTGACTGGCTGCTGTTAGCTTAGTGAGTACAGCTTCCTCCTGACTGGCTGCTGTTAGCTTAGTGAGTACAGCTTCCTCCTGACTGGCTGCTGTTAGCTTAGTAAGGACAGCTTCCTCCTGACTGGCTGCTGTTAGCTTAGTAAGGACAGCTTCCTCCTGACTGGCTGCTGTTAGCTTAGTAAGGACAGCTTCCTCCTGACTGGCTGCTGTTAGCTTAGTAAAGACAGCTTCCTCCTGACTGGCTGCTGTTAGCTTAGTGAGTACAGCTTCCTCCTGACTGGCTGCTGTTAGCTTAGTAAGTACAGCTTCCTCCTGACTGGCTGCTGTTAGCTTAGTAAGGACAGCTTCCTCCTGACTGGCTGCTGTTAGCTTAGTAAGGACAGCTTCCTCCTGACTGGCTGCTGTTAGCTTAGTAAGGACAGCTTCCTCCTGACTGGCTGCTGTTAGCTTAGTAAGTACAGCTTCCTCCTGACTGGCTGCTGTTAGCTTAGTAAGTACAGCTTCCTCCTGACTGGCTGCTGTTAGCTTAGTAAGGACAGCTTCCTCCTGACTGGCTGCTGTTAGCTTAGTAAGTACAGCTTCCTCCTGACTGGCTGCTGTTAGCTTAGTAAGGACAGCTTCCTCCTGACTGGCTGATGTTAGCTTAGTAAGCTGTTAGCTTAGCTTCCTTCTGATTGGGCTCATAACGAGGCTTGAACCCCGGGGTCCTCTGCCTCACTAACACACGTGACCGCTCTCCTGAAGCATCTTACCTAGTTACGCCACTGAAAAGCTCGCGATTGGGCAGCACAACTGGAGACACTTCAGGCTGAGGAGTGAGTTGTACACATCCCCCATCTGCTACGTATGCATGTGTGTGGCTGTGTGTTCGGGTTGGTCGTCTGTACTGAATAACCTGCCCGGGTCACTGTGGCCTTCAAACATGAAGTAGATTACAGACCTCACTCATTACTGCTGTTCTTTCTTCTTGGTCCTCCTTTCATGCTGAACCATTCTCTCTCTCTCTCTGTCTCTCTCTCTGTCTCTCTCTGTCTCTCTCTCTCTCTGTCTCTCTCTCTCTCTCTCTCTCTCTCTCTCTCTCTCTCTCTCTCTCTCTCTCTCTCTCTCTCTCTCTCTCTCTGTCTGTCTGTCTGTCTGTCTCTCTCTGTCTCTCTCGCTCTCTCTCTCAAGAGGTTTTAGTCATAGCATACAATTGGCCAACCATCGTCAGAAGTACCTGTAGTGTAGCCAGGTATGTGGTCTTTTATAAGACCTGTCTTGGGGACTCATGGCCTATTGTTGCTGCTAATGAATAACGGAATGGTAATGTGTGTTATTGTACGGTTCACATTTTAATAAGCCTGCTGTGACACATACAGTTAGTCTTCAAAAGCCTTTAGTTAGTTAGAAGTAACACAAAAGAGGAATGAGTGAAGGAGAAAAGGGGGGGGTTTAGTAGTCTCGCCCACAAGCCGTCTCTCTCTCTCTGTCCAGACGTCTGGTTTCACAGAGCCTCAGAACGCCTCAGATCCTCCCCTTTACATTGTGTTCTTCAAAAGCGCAAGCAGCAAGTGATTTAAACAAGGAAGTGAGTTCGGGAAAATCTGAAAAGTACGCGTCTTAGAAAAAGTTTTGTCATATAAACTTTATCTGCCCGAACTCAGAAACAAATGGGCTTCCAAAAAATGGTATGGTCAATGTGATAGAACATGTATTTTGGTTGGTGATTTTCACCATTTTTAAAGTCCCATCTAATACAGCTGTAACAGGCTCGCCCCCTCCCCCGGCCTCCATTTCAACCACACCCCTTTCAAGTCCAATCTAATACAGCTGTAACAGGCTCGCCCCCTCCCCCAGCCTCCATTTCAACCACACTCCTTTCAAGTCCCATCTAATACAGTTGTAACAGGCTCGCCCCCTCCATTTCAACCACACCCCTTTCAAGTCCCATCTAATACAGTTGTAACAGGCTCGCCCCCTCCCCCGGCCTCCATTTCAACCACACCCCTTTCAAGTCCAATCTAATACAGCTGTAACAGGCTCGCCCCCTCCCCCGGCCTCCATTTCAACCACACCCCTTTCAAGTCCCATCTAATACAGCTGTAACAGGCTCGCCCCCTCCCCCAGCCTCCATTTCAATCACACCCCTTAGTCTGCTGCCTGTCCTGGTCCCTGTAATTAGTCTGCTGCCTGTCCTGGTCCCTGTAATTAGTCTGCTGCCTGTAATTAGTCTGCTGCCTGTCCTGGTCCCTGTAATTAGTCTGCTGCCTGTCCTGGTCCCTGTAATTAGTCTGCTGCCTGTCCTGGTCTCTGTAATTAGTCTGCTGCCTGTCCTGGTCCCTGTAATTAGTCTGCTGCCTGTCCTGGCCTCTGTAATTAGTCTGCTGCCTGTCCTGGTCCCTGTAATTAGTCTGCTGCCTGTCCTGGTCCCTGTAATTAGTCTGCTGCCTGTCCTGGTCTCTGTAATTAGTCTGCTGCCTGTCCTGGTCCCTGTAATTAGTCTGCTGCCTGTCCTGGCCTCTGTAATTAGTCTGCTGCCTGTCCTGGTCCCTGTAATTAGTCTGCTGCCTGTCCTGGTCCCTGTAATTAGTCTGCTGCCTGTCCTGGTCCCTGTAATTAGTCTGCTGCCTGTCCTGGCCTCTGTAATTAGTCTGCTGCCTGTCCTGGTCCCTGTAATTAGTCTGCTGCCTGTCCTGGCATCTGTAATTAGTCTGCTGCCTGTCCTAGTCCCTGTAATTAGTCTGCTGCCTGTCCTGGCCTCTGTAATTAGTCTGCTGCCTGTCCTGGCCTCTGTAATTAGTCTGCTGCCTGTCCTGGTCCCTGTAATTAGTCTGCTGCCTGTCCTGGCCTCTGTAATTAGTCTGCTGCCTGTCCTGGTCCCTGTAATTAGTCTGCTGCCTGTCCTGGTCCCTGTAATTAGTCTGCTGCCTGTCCTGGCTTCTGTAATTAGTCTGCTGCCTGTCCTGGTCCCTGTAATTAGTCTGCTGCCTGTCCTGGTCCCTGTAATTAGTCTGCTGCCTGTCCTGGCCTCTGTAATTAGTCTGCTGCCTGTCCTGGCCTCTGTAATTAGTCTGCTGCCTGTCCTGGCCTCTGTAATTAGTCTGCTGCCTGTCCTGGCCTCTGTAATTAGTCTGCTGAGTTCAGCTCTTCTCTCTTCTTCTTCTCTGTTGAATAATAGAACCGGTGTGATGATAAAAACTTTTACAGAGGTGGGAGGTAACGAGAGAGAGAGAGAGAGAGAGAGACAGAGAGACACAGAGAGAGAGAGAGAAGAGAGAGAGACAGAGACAGAGAGAGAGAGAGAGACAGACAGAGAGAGAGAGAGAGAGAGTACTCAAACTCTTCAACATTATCCTCACTGCAGGTATTTTCCCCGATATTTGGAACCAGGGATTGATCACACCAATCTATAAAAATGGAGACAAATTTGACCCAAATAATTACAGAGGAATTTGCGTTAACAGCAACTTGGGGAAAATTCTCTGCAGTATTATAAATAGCAGACTACATCATTTCCTTGACGAACACAACGTCCTGAGCAGAAGCCAGATTGGATTTCTAAAAAATTATCGTACAACAGACCACATTTACACCCTCCACACTCTAATTGATAAACAAGTTAACCAAAAAAAAGGCAAAATCTACTCGTGTTTTGTAGATTTCAAGAAAGCATTTGATTCAATTTGGCACAAAGGTCTTTTTTATAAACTAATAGAAAGTGGTATTGGAGGGAAAACATATGATTTTATTAAATCAATGTACACTAAAAACAAATGTGCGGTTAAAATTGGCAACAAGCAAACAGACTTCTTCTCTCAGGGGCGTGGAGTGAAACAGGGCTGCCCAATAAGTCCAACATTATTTAACATCTACATTAATGAATTGGCAAAAATATTAGAAGAATCGGCAGCACCTGGTATCACCCTACACAACACTGAAATCAAGTGTCTGCTGTACGCAGATGACCTGGTGCTGCTGTCTCCCACTAAAGAGGGGTTACAGCAGCACCTAGATCGTCTTCACAGGTTCTGTCAGACCTGGGCTCTGACCGTTAACCTAAAAAAAACAAATATAATGATATTCCAAAAAAGGTCGGGAAATAAGGATGACAAATATAAATTCTATTTGGACACAGTTCTATTAGAACACACCAAAAACTACACATATCTAGGACTAAATATCAGCAACACAGGTAGCTTTCACATGGCTGTGAATGAGCTGAGAGACAAAGCAAGAAGAGCATTCTATGCCATTAAAAGGAACATCAAAATTGAAATTCCAATTAGAATCTGGCTCAAAATTTTTCAATCAGTTATAGAACCAATTGCTCTATATGGTAGTGAAGTATGGGGTCCACTCTCTAATAATGAATTTACCAAATGGGACAAACATCCAATTGAAATATTGCATGCAGAGTTTTGCAAGACTGTTTTGCAAGTACAAAGAAAAACTCCAAATAACGCATGTAGGGCAGAATTGGGCCAATACCCCCTCCTCATTCGAATAGAAAAAAGAGCCATCAAATTTTACAACCATCTAAAAACAAGTGACCCCAAAACATTCCATCACACAGCTCTACAATGTCAAGAGATGAAACCAGAGAAGAGTCCCCTCAGCCAGCTGGTTCTGAGGCTCAGTTCACCAACCCAAACCAACCCCATAGAGCCTCGGGACAGCCCTCAGAAAATCTGGCCCAACCAAATCATCACAAAACAAAAAGAAAAATATATAACCTATTGGAAAGACACCACAAAAAATCAAAGTAAACTTCAATGCTATTTGTCTCTAAACAGACAGTACATGGTGGCAGACTATCTGACCACTGTGACTGATAGAAAACTGAGGAAAACATTGACTAGGTACAGACTCAGTGAGCACAGTCTGGCTATAGAGACCGGTCGTCACAGACAAACCTGGCTGCCCAGAGAGGACAGGCTGTGCTCACTCTGCTCCAGGGGAGAGGTAGAGACAGAGGTGCATTTCCTACTACACTGTGACAAATACTCAGACCTAAGAGCATATTTCTTTCCCAAAATTATAACTCAATACAAAGAATTTGAAACTATAAAAGATGAAGAAAAAATCAAATATTTATTGGGTGAAAAGCCAAAATGTGCAGTTTTGGCAGCCAAATATGTGTCCTCCTGCCACAACCTGAGGGACAGCCAGTGAAAAATGCAAAGTAATGTTGATAATATTTCCCATTTAGCTTAGTTTTGTTTTGTCTTTCATACCAGGTCATATGTCTTCTCAAGTCATGTTGACACTGGTCTACTACTGTTGCTTTAATGTATTGTTGTTCTGATTAATATTGTTGTTGTAGCTGTTATTAATGGTAATCCCATGTCCACTACTACTATTATTATTGCTGTTGGTTCCACCATTTATTTATATATAAATATATATATATTTTGTATATATATACATATATATATTAGATTTTTATTTTTCGATATGTATACTTTGACAATGTAAGTAATAATGAACTTGCCATGTCAATAAAGTCAATTGAATTGAATTGAATTGAAAATTGAGAGAGAGAGAGAGAGAGAGAGAGAGAGAGAGAGAGAGAGAGAGAGAGAGAGAGAGAGAGAGAGAGAGAGAGAGAGAGAGAGAGAGAGAGAGAGAGAGAGAGAGAGAGAGAGAGAGAGAGAGAGAGAGAGAGAGGGGTAGTCACTGGCAGAGCATGACGCAATATGTGGGTGAGAGAGAGAGAGAGAGAGAGAGAGAGAGAGAGAGAGAGAGAGAGAGAGAGAGAGAGAGAGAGAGAGAGAGAGAGAGAGAGAGAGAGAGAGAGGTAGTCACTGGCAGAGCATGACGCAATTGGTGGGTGAGAGAGAGAGAGAGAGAGATAGTGTGAGCATGTGTGTTTGTGTGTGAGACAGAAAGAGAGAAAGACAGAGAGAGAGATAGAGAAAAGAGGGAGAGACAGAAGCAAGAGAGAGACAAGGTAATTTATGGTCCTGTCTCGTCACTGCTCTGTCCCCCACTCCGCTCAATATCAATGAAACATTTAACACTAGCAGTAGACTCCCCCTTGACACTCGCTTGCTGGGAAATAAAGTTGTTCAACTTTACAAGTCTCTCAGACTGTCTCTGTCTGGTTCAACAACCGCTTCCAGGGTCTCCTCTGATCTTCAGTTGATATGCATTCCAAATGTCACCCTGTTCCCTTTATAGTGCACTACTTTTGACCAGAGCCCTATGGGTAGTAGTGCACTACTTTTGACCAGAGCCCTATGGGTAGTAGTGCACTACTTTTGACCAGCACCCTATGGGTAGTAGTGCACTACTTTTGACCAGAGCCCTATGGGTAGTAGTGCACTACTTTTGACCAGAGCCCTATGGGTAGTAGTGCACTACTTTTGACCAGAGCCCTATGGGTAGTAGTGCACTACTTTTGACCAGAGCCCTATGGGTAGTAGTGCACTACTTTTGACCAGAGCCCTATGGGTAGTAGTGCACTACTTTTGACCAGCGCCCTATGGGTAGTAGTGCACTACTTTTGACCAGAGCCCTATGGGTAGTAGTGCACTAAATAGGAAATATGGTGCCATTTGGGAAGCAGATATCAGTTTCTTCAGTTGGTTTCTTTGCCAGCGGGACTCAAATGTAGGTCTGCGTTTGTGGTCGCTACAGTCAGGTTGTGTTTGTGCTGAACGCTGGCGCTCAGTCAGGTTGTGTTTGTGCTGAACGCTGGCGCTCCAGCATCGATTAAGAACGACTGAGGAAGAAACCAGGCCCCAATGTGATGACATCACACTACACCTGCCTTTAAAGTCAATTTCCCGGATGTTTGTGGATATAGTTTCTCTGGCCAAAACTCAGCTGATGCTAATTTAATCTGACTTGGTCCAAATATGATGGAATTTGAAGGAGAAATCCAAATCCAGACTATTTGACTAAACACGGCCTTTAACATAGCAGAAGTGTGTGTGTTCTCTCTGTCTGTTCCAGGGTGCTGTCTGAATATTAGAGTAAATTAGTCTCTTTAGAAACAGAGAAACATCACAGAGAAGCTTAGCTGGCCAGTCAGCATGGATGGAGAGATGTCATGTTTGATGTTTTGTGTACCTCTCTCTCTCTTTCCACAGGTTGTCATGTTTAATGTTTTATGTTCCTTTCTCTCTCTCTCTGTCTGTCTCTATCTCTCTCTCTCTCCAGGTTGCCATGTTTAATGTTTTATGTTCCTCTCTCTCTCTCTCTGTCTGTCTCTATCTCTCTCTCTCTCCAGGTTGCCATGTTTAATGTTTTGTGTTCCCCTCTCTCTCTCCAGGTTGTCATGTTTAATGTTTTGTGTACCTCTCTCTCTCTGTCTGTCTCTACTCTCTCTCTCCAGGTTGCCATGTTTAATGTTTTGTGTACCTCTCTCTCTCTCTCCAGGTTGTCAGGCTGAATTCTGGGGCCCCCACTGCACTAACCGGTGCCAGTGTCAGAACCGGGCCCAGTGTAACCCCATCACGGGGGCGTGTGTGTGTACAGACGGGTACCAGGGCTGGCGCTGTGAGGAGCTGTGCGAGACGGGGCTCTATGGGAAGGAATGCCAGCTAGAGTGCCAGTGTCTCAACGGGGCCACCTGCCATCACGAGACCGGAGAGTGCCTCTGTGCACCGGGATACACCGGGGCAGTGTGAGTGTCTTCAGTCACCTCATCAGTCTATGACCCTATGACTATCATGAGAACTAGTCCTCTGGGTATAAACATCAGTTCAATGTCTTTTGATTTAAAGCAGTAATTGACTGTAGCGACTGTTTCCTGGTTATGGTGTAGGGGTTTGTTCTCAGGGGCTCCAGGTAATGTAGGAGATTGTTTTAAGTTGATGGGATGACTCATCTGTTTAGCGGGGCATTGTGAGTGTCTGTTTCCCTTACTGTCAACTGGTTATCTTATCTACTGTTCTCCTCTGGTCCAGGGTGAGCGATGCATCTGAAAGTCATTATGCTGTATAACATCGGTAGTCAAAGTGACAACTATATATACAGTACCAGTCTGTTTGGATACACCTACTCATTCAAGAGCTTTTCTTAATTTGGACTATTTTCTACATTGTAGAATAATAGTGAAGACATCAAAACTATGAAATAACACATATGGAATCATGTGGGGGAAAAAAGCGTAAAACAAATCCAAATATATTTTTATATTTTAAATTCTTCAAAGTAGCCACCCTTTGCCTTGATGACAGCTTTGCACACTCTTGGCTATTCTCTCAACCAGCTTCATGAGGAATGCTTTTCCAACAGTCTTGAAGGAGTTCCCACATTTGCTGAGCACTTGTTGGCTGCTTTTCTTTCAATCTGCGTTCCAACTCATCCCTAACCATCTCAGTTGGGTTGAGGTCGTGTGATTGTGGAGGCCAGGTCATCTGATGCAGCACTCCATCACTCTCATTGGTCAAATAGCCCTTACACAGCCTGGGGGTGTGTTTTGGGTCATTGCCCTGTTGAAAAACAAATGATACTCCCACTAAGCCCAAACCAGGTGGGATGGCGTTTCGCTGCTGTGGTAGCCATGCTGGTTAAGTGTGCCTTGAATTCTAAATAAATCACAGACAGTGTCACCAGCAAAGCATCTCCTCCTCCATGCTTCACGGTGGGAACCACACATGCAGAGATCATCCGTTCACCCACACCGCGTCTCACAAAGACACGGCGGTTAGAACCAAAAAACTCAAATTTGGACTCATCAGACAAAAGGACAGATTTCCACCAGTCTAATGTCCATTCCTTGTGTTTCTTGGCCCAAGCAGGTCTCTTCTTCTTATTGGTGTCCTTTAGTAGTGGTTTCTTTGCAGCAAATCGACCTCGAAGGCCTGATTCACACAGTCTCCTCTGAACAGTTGATGTTGAGATGTGTCTGTTACTTGAACTCTGTGAAGCACTTTTTTGGGGCTGTAATCTGCAGTGCAGTTAACTCTAATGAATTTATCCTCTGCAGCAGAGGTAACTCTGGGTCTTCCTTTCCTGTGGCGGTCCTCATGAGAGTTTCATCATAGCGCTTGATGGTTTTTGCAACTGCACTTGAAGGAACTTTCAACGTTCTAGAAATGTTTCGCTTTGACTGACCTGCATGTCTTAAAGTAATGATGGACTGTCGTTTCTCTTTTTAAAGTAATGATGGGCTGTCGTTTCTCTTTTTAAAGTAATGATGGGCTGTCGTTTCTCTTTTTAAAGTAATGATGGACTGTCGTTTCTCTTTTTAAAGTAATGATGGGCTGTCGTTTCTCTTTTTAAAGTAATGATGGGCTGTCGTTTCTCTTTTTAAAGTAATGATGGACTGTCGTTTCTCTTTTTAAAGTAATGATGGGCTGTCGTTTCTCTTTTTAAAGTAATGATGGGCTGTCGTTTCTCTTTTTAAAGTAATGATGGACTGTCGTTTCTCTTTTTAAAGTAATGATGGGCTGTCGTTTCTCTTTTTATAGTAATGATGGGCTGTCGTTTCTCTTTTTAAAGTAATGATTGACTGTCGTTTCTCTTTTTAAAGTAATGATGGGCTGTCGTTTCTCTTTTTATAGTAATGATGGACTGTCGTTTCTCTTTTTAAAGTAATGATGGGCTGTCGTTTCTCTTTTTAAAGTAATGATGGACTGTCGTTTCTCTTTTTAAAGTAATGATGGGCTGTCGTTTCTCTTTTTAAAGTAATGATGGACTGTCGTTTCTCTTTTTAAAGTAATGATGGGCTGTCATTTCTCTTTTTAAAGTAATGATGGACTGTCGTTTCTCTTTTTAAAGTAATGATGGGCTGTCGTTTCTCTTTTTAAAGTAATGATGGGCTGTCGTTTCTCTTTTTAAAGTAATGATGGGCTGTCGTTTCTCTTTTTAAAGTAATGATGGACTGTCGTTTCTCTTTTTAAAGTAATGATGGGCTGTCGTTTCTCTTTTTATAGTAATGATGGGCTGTCGTTTCTCTTTTTAAAGTAATGATGGGCTGTCGTTTCTCTTTTTAAAGTAATGATGGACTGTCGTTTCTCTTTTTAAAGTAATGATGGGCTGTCGTTTCTCTTTTTAAAGTAATGATGGACTGTTGTTTCTCTTTTTAAAGTAATGATGGGCTGTCGTTTCTCTTTTTAAAGTAATGATGGGCTGTCGTTTCTCTTTTTAAAGTAATGATGGGCTGTCGTTTCTCTTTTTAAAGTAATGATGGACTGTCGTTTCTCTTTTTAAAGTAATGATGGACTGTCGTTTCTCTTTGCTTATTTGAGCTGTTCTTGCCATAATATGGACTTGGCCTTTTACCAAATAGGGCCATCTTCTGTATACCACCCCTACCTTGTCACAACACAACTGATTGGCTCAATCGCATTAAGAAGGAAATAAATTCCACAAATTAACTTTTAACAAGGCACACCTGTTAATTGAAATGCATTCCAGGTGACTACCTCATGGAGCTGGTTGAGAGAATACCAAGATTGTGCAAAGCTGTCATCAAGGCAAAGGGTGGCTACTTTGAAGAATCTCGAGTATATTTTGATTTGTTTAACACTTTTTTGGTTACTACATGATTCAATATGTGTTATTTCATAGTTTTGATGTCTTCACTGTTATTCTACAATGTAGAAAATAGTAAAAATAAAGAAAAGCCCTTGAATGAGTAGGTGTGTCCAAACTTTTGACTGGTACTGTAACTACACACATATATATAACAACTGTACATACATGTAACGATGTGCGCTGAGAGTCAGGAAGCAAGTTCAGGGAGGGTTTTAATAAACAGAAGAAACAACGAACAGGAAACACAGACAACGCATCGACATGAAAACAGAGTCAGTAACACCTGAGGAAAGAACCAAGGAGAGACAGATATAGGGAAGATAATCAAGGAGGTGATGGAGTCCAGGTGAGAGGCATGAGGCGCAGGTGCACGAGACGATGGTGACAGGTGTGCTTGATGATGGTGACAGGTGTGCTTGACGATGGTGACAGGTGTGCTTGACGATGGTGACAGGTGTGCTTGACGATGGTGACAGGTGTGCTTGATGATGGTGACAGGTGTGCTTGACGATGGTGACAGGTGCACGAGACGATGGTGACAGGTGTGCTTGATGATGGTGACAGGTGTGCTTGACGATGGTGACAGGTGTGCTTGACGATGGTGACAGGTGTGCTTGACGATGGTGACAGGTGTGTGAGACGATGGTGACAGGTGTGCTTGACGATGGTGACAGGTGTGCTTGACGATGGTGACAGGTGTGCGGGACAATCAGCAGCCTGATGACCTAGAGGCCGGAGAGGGAGTATACGTGACAACACTGTATATATAACAACTATACATGTATATAACAATGGTAGACAGTGGAGTTGGGTAAGACACATACAGATCAGACACCAGGCTATGTGTGGGTGCTTCAATACATTACACATACAGATCAGACACCAGGCTATGTGTGGGTGCGTCAATACATTACACAGTTCAGATCAGACACCAGGCTATGTGTGGGTGCTTTAATACATTACACAGTTCAGATCAGACACCAGGCTATATGTGGGTGCTTTAATACATTACACAGTTCAGATCAGACACCAGGCTATGTGTGGGTTCTTCAATACATTACACAGTTCAGATCAGACACCAGGCTATATGTGGGTGTGTCAATACATTACATTAAACAGTTTAGGTGGGTCTCATGATGTCTCCACTGGTCTCTTCCTGTGTCCCTTCAGCTGTGGTGAGCGGTGTCCCTCTGGTAGTCATGGCGCCCAGTGTGAGCTGCGTTGCCCGTGTCAGAACGGTGGAACGTGCCATCACGTCACGGGGGAGTGCTCCTGCCCCGCTGGATGGATGGTACGAGCCAGACACCACACACCATTACACCATTACATAGTCTAATTTTCTACAGATTTATTCACAGTCCACAGCCTTCTCCCAGACAGCTTTATTCACAGTCCACATCCTTCTCCCAGACAGCTTCATTCACAGTCCACATCCTTCTCCCAGACAGCTTAATTCACAGTCCACAGCCTTCCCCCAGACAGCTTAATTCACAGTCCA